>NW_020271635.1:3337938-3380789 GCF_002803265.2 Melanaphis sacchari
ATACCTACTTGAGGACCTGAACTTCTATTAAACTTTATTAAGACATACTTAGATTATATTATAAAATTGATATTATTATCCAATAAACGTGATTGGTACTTTATTTACATACTTTTGAAATATTTTCTTTGTGTTTTTGGTTTCTAAAATAAAATATATTACATAAATATGCACCCTCGTGTAAATCCCCTCCACCAAATTCGATTCTTGTATCCGTTCTCGTTTTCGCATCTTATATACTTATAGATTATTGGATTACTACTGTACATCAGTATTGAATAAAAATAATAACTTTTTACAAATTAAAATAGTTTATTTGAAATAAGTATTAGGTTAAATCATGTTTCTATGATAGTTATTGATGAAACTATTTGAAATTATTTGTTTAATATTTATGGAGAACTAATTGAGTATTACTAGTAATGATTGTAAACATTATAAAATTCAAAAATATGTAACTCAAAATGTTCAATATTTTTCATTCCCTCGTGTATTATAACTTGTAATATAAATAAACAGTATAATTTTTATAACATTGATAAACAAATTATCTTAGACGTATACTTATAAAATTAAAATGTTATTGATAAAATTATTTTTAAATACAAAATAAATGACAATAAACAATTTGGCGTTCTTTGTATCTTTAGATTAAAATACTTATTCAGGCTGTAGCAAATACACATTTAATTTAATAAACAAGAATTATTTTTCGTAGCATAACAAGCTTAATTTTTAGTCTAAATTATTAATTAATCTATTATCGCTATTAGACACAGTAATACACTATGGTAAAAAATATGTACGTATTTAATATGACAATTAACATAAATAAGTACGTACAAATGTACAATAATTATTCTTTTAGTGTATTATGTAAGGCGTATCTATTATTACAGTAAATAACTATATTATACGTACCTACAAAATTAAAATACATAGTATTACATACACTACATAATATAATTTGTATGTGTAATATATATTATACATTTATACATATTATTATGTTCATCTTTGTTATGAAATGTATAAATTAGATTTAAGACCATTCTGATGTGTACTTTTTTATTATTATTTTATTTAAATATATTTTTGCACGATTTTTAAAATCATTTGTAATTTTTTCTTCTTTATTTTTACAATACAACCGGATACCGGAAAACTAGTAGCCTATACTTCCTTTCTATAGACGACTATAAATACAATAACCGATATAATTTGCAAGAATTCATTTCAAATATTTTGACCTGATAGCATACATAGAGCTTCATATAGGTACTTATATGGTACTAAATCCACAGCGGAAGGAAACATGTTATTTGACACGCATAATAATACACAATGAGTTTAAATCCTGAAAAGGGTTAAAACCAATGTAACCTCTAAAGTGTTATACAATAACTTTAAATATTTTAAGGTTTTTAGATGAATAATTACTTAAAAAATACATTCATTCTTATACTTCAATTTTTGAGTGTAATAAAAATAAAAAATATATTTTTCATTGTTAGATTTTAATATAATACTATTTAGGTTGTTAATATATTAAATTAAGTATGAACATATTGTAATGAATATTTTTTTCTTAGTAAACTGATAGTGTAAATTTATTTTTTTTTTTTAGAAAAATAATACATAAATACAAATTGATGCAATTATAGAACGTTAAAATAATACATACTAACAAAGAAAATCAATAAAACAAAATCATAGAAAATACTTTATTGCGCTTATAAACTCTTATCGTTTGAATAGTAATCCAAAACATATTTAACCTTCCCCATAATGCAATGATCTTATAATTAATTAATATTTCAATCTGTAAGTAATTCTATTTTATAATAAATTCATTGTATAATACAAATAAAAAATACCATATTATCTTAAAAAACAAATTAATTAGAGTGTTATAATTTTATAATTGCGAATTATTTTTATAAAAGAACTAAAGATTTAAAGATGCGCATTTCATTATAATATATATTAATTTAGCTGATATCATAATATCAAATAAATTTATTTTTAGTAATATAAAACCAAATAATTTTAACTCAAGCATTAGTAATCAAGCCAAGTGCAATTACTAATACACTTGGATATTTACTTTCCAAAAAATTAGTTTTAAACTCTCGTAGATTTTCCTTGGATTCAAATAAATATAAAAACATAAAAAATGATTCTACTCGGTTTAATTAAAATTTTATGCATACCCTCAAAATATGACATATTGGTAGCTCATAGCCCATGTGTATACAATGTAAGTATGTTTTCACATCTTCACTATGTAAACAATATTTCAATAGATATATTGTTCAGAAAATGTACGTGATTAATATTTTGTAAGGATATGCCATTGACCCTAGCATGAAGGTTTTATCACAATATGATATTATTATAATTTAAGTATACCTTGACCAATCATCAGAATATTAATTAACAATTAATAAATTAATGTTACTTCATTTATTTTAGTTACTTTATTGTATTCCTTCATATAATGAAACAAATGAAAATAAATAATTTTACGCACCATCAAAACTCTATAATATAATAAATGTTTTATGGTAATGATATAGAAATAAGCAGCTTAATTACCTTATTATTAGGTAGTAAAAACTTGTAGAGGATGAGTTGATTTTACTTATTATTCACTAAATATTACAGTAAAACTTCTTAACATATTACTAGGATTTGCGTACCCTTAAAGCTAATAATATCAATTATATCATCATGAGTCGTACTATTATTATATATTTATATAATAATAACAAGTGTTAGGTGATTCAACAAGTATGATCATTCTCTATTTATTCTTTAGTATATGTGTATTTCAATTATAACTTTTAAGATTTTTAATTTCACTTAAAGAGTATATTTTCAAATACTTAGATTTTTATACTACTAATGACTATTTTTTTATGATACTTTCTAACTTCTCTTTTTAAAATTAAATTACTCAGAAATTACTTGTTCGAATTTTGATTCAGTCACATCAAAATAAACAAAAAAAAATTATCTGCTTAACTGTTTATTGTAAAGGAAGTTTTCAATTAAAAAAAAGAATTTTGTATTGTCACTACTTAAACAGTGTACAAATCTAAAAAATTATGTTCTTTGAGTATTTAATAATTGCTAATAATATGTAACCTATATATTATGACAATCATATAGGCACATATAAAATGGTAAACCGTAATATTATTTATTGGTACTGTACCAATGCTATTATATAGCTAATTATACATCAAATTATTACATCCGATTTTAACTTAGTTGACGTTTTCATTATACATTTTAATGATTTACGAATACATTTATTTCCATTCATCATTCCGAGCCGTTATCTTTCGGGCCAAAAGTATTTGATATTCTAATTGTTCACCGGCCATGCTTATAAAATATACTAATATAAACCGTAAGAGTATACTTTTATACAGTATTTAGTACACTTACCACATTACTACTATTACTAAGGATAATCATTATACCTTCATCCAATTTAAACGAAATACATACTACAACAACTAAGTTATACGTTTATTATCTACTACATACACGTGAGTTATGCCTACTACGGCGGTCTTTAATCATATTTAGGACAAACGTTCGTTGATAAATTCTCGAGGCATTTGGGTTTCCTTATCAATCATATTATAATGAACGCGCAACGGATTCCGGTCTCTTTACACACCACCGTATATAATAATATAATATATATATATATATACAAACGAGTGTTGAATAATTCTGTCAGTCCCATTTAAATACAATTCGAGGCTTCCCGTTTAAATTATACCAAAATGGCGGATTCAATTAGTCTTAATTTTCAAGGTCCCTGTATGACATTACATTGTTGTAAGGCCACAATACTGCACGACGTATAGTATTGTGTAGGCTCGTACGATGACATATGTACGCCGACTCTGTCTGTTGGACTTTTACGCTATGCACCTATATATAGAAGTGCCTTTACAAGCGCGTACCCATATATACGTATAATATCGCATAATGTCCTTTCACTCTGCCAGCGATGTTGACGCAGTCTCGTACTAAAAAACTGCCCTCAATTTACTCGTTCAACACATTTATTAGAAAGCCAACGGCTCAATATCTATAACCATTTGCTCAACAGTTAGCTGTAGACGTGCAGGTATCTTTTATTTTCTCACGCTTTATAATATTGTATATATTAGAGGTACCTCTACTCAGTGCTCACAAATAAATCGCATGGATTTCGAACTCGATTGATTGTGTCAATTATTTTTACTATCCATGAATAAATCTGTTCATTCATTGTCGAAACAATAATATCATTATTGTTGAAAATTTTCGTAGATAATTTTTACATATTTTTACTTACTCATTTGTGTAGCAACACAAATTTGGTATTTTTTTTTTTTATTCCATCTGTTCAAAAACTAATATGTCTTGATCGTAATTATAAAAATAATAAATTATATTTATTAAAACTATTATTATTTATTGTTGATAATATTAATTTGGGTACAACAAAATTGTTATACATTTTAATATACACAATTTTTCTATTATGGCATTTTACAATAATTTGCTCGTGATGGTTTTATAATATTGGTCGTATCAGTAAAAATATATAGAATCAATAACTATTAAGCATTTGAAAATAAATCACACTAGTTAATTGGTTCGGTCCATTCAACAATAATATTACTTTGTTTTGATCAATCATTTTACCAAGATATAATATATTTTAAGTTTGTAAGAAATAATAATAATAATAAAAAACAATTTTTATGAACATATGTATGAATTTATACAGTGGATTTTTAAATATTATATTATGTCAAATTTATTAACGTCTCGTAGCTGACATGCTGTAAGCAGTAAGACGTAAGACGTAACAACTTAATTTAAAACTTTATCCAAACGTATAAGGTCATTATAAGTGATTTCCGCTCTTTAATTAACCCTTTTAAATACTGTTTGATAATTAAAATAATTGTCAATACTGTATTATTAAGTTCTAACGCCACTATAGATCTTTTGAAAACGTCCATTTTGTAAAATTATGTATTTTATTTTGACTATATTAGCATTTGTATTTACTGCGTATAATATTATGTATATCAATATATTTACCATCTTACCATATAGCATATAACCAATTTATTAAAAACATTTTTTAACGATAATAATGAAAGGCAAGTTTAAATATGATACTTAGACGTTTTAGTTTTATCAAACACAAAATGTAGCAAAAATAACTGACAATGTAATAATTTATAAGTTATAATATTAATGTGATAATTTTTATTTTATTAAATAATTTTAAATTTAACTATTATAATTGTTGTTAATTATATATTTAAAATCAAAATTTTAATGAGAATTAGATCAAAGTGTATTAGGTATAGTAAAATTAATTACATTATTTAGTTATTTTTGTCTGAATAGTTATTGATATAAAAATAAAAATAAAAAACGTAAGTACATTTTCTTAAGTTGGAGTTTAAATACTGAAAGTACTGCCAAATAATTTTTTGGTGATTTTTAAATGTATAATTCATAAACCAAATATTGTTGAAAATATTATGCATAGATTTTAAATAATGTTTTTATTTTATATAATAATATTATTTTGGATTTCTATAAATATTGAATATAAATATTTCAAAAAAGCATTTTCATTGTACCTTGTACAATATACTTAAAGTAATATTTCTATTATAATGCACTAACGAAGTACAGAAACAGAATAATGAGATAATTAATAATATGAATAAGAATCGATTACTAATTTCACAAGTTTACATTTAAAAAAATATTAGTATATAGTTTAATTTATCATAAATTAATAATTGTGTGATGTGTTTACTGTTCATAAAGGAAGGGAAAGGTCGATTGATTATTTTTATTAAAAACAATCAATGAATAAAATCTAAATGAACCATTCCGTTTTAACACGTAACGTTCACGCAATTAAAACAATCATCAAAGTTAAATTACTTGAATTGGTCTAAGTAACAATTTAGAAAATATTACACAATGATATTACATCTTAATCTATATATCGTCAATTTGAATTTCCTCAATCAAGAGCTAAGATTTTTTTAATTACGTTTTTTGAATACATAATTGTTTATTTGCTTTTTAAATTTTAATAATTATTAATAAATTAACGGATACAATTTAAGCGTGAATAAATTATTTTTAATCAATGCTATCCAATTTTAACTGTAATTATTAAACTTATAATAATTTTCTTACGTCAATTTAATTTTATTAATGTAATTTCATAAAAAAAATAATTTGATTTTAATTTCAGCTCTAACGCATAACTGTATGTTGTTTATCGCAGTGATAAATTTAAAAAGACAATTTTATTATTATAAAATGATTATGCTATAAGTTACATATCTGATGTCTGTCCGAGGAGATATTTTTTTTGTCATTTAATACATAAAATGTAACCTTAGAAAGTAGGTTCAAACTGTTATCAAAATTAAGCACCTTTTTGAGCAATATCTTCATTTATAGCTTGTTGTCTAATAGATTTAGATCATAAAATATATACGATATTGCAGTACTGTATATTTATGAGTTATAACTTACATATCGTATATTAATTATTTTTATTTCAGTAAAATTTATTGGACTATTATTACATATTAACATCAAATGCAATTACCTAATTATGTCGTTAATTGATGTTGATAATTTAAACTAAATTATTATAATTTGAAAATCAAACGAATTATATTTTTTATTTAAATTTTATGTTTTATTTTTTGATTTTGTTCAATTCATATTAAATATTTCTACGTATTAAGCATTGTATTAAGAACATTTAATTTACCTACACGTTATTAATTTAGTGTATACAATATACATTGCACTGTAATGTATGCCAAACGTTTAATTCTCACCGGCAGACAATAGTTGTTTATGCTGTCGGAAGCTGTCTTTCAATAGACCATCTTTATCAACAACCTGTGTGGTAAACCGAAAAATCACTGACACCAAGCGGAATTACCATGCTGGTAGTTGTCTCCTAAACCAAAAATCGAAAACAATGAGCGTATTGTTGTGAAAACCATAATATTTTTGATATATATATTGTTTTACATATGATATTTAATATGCACGAAACCTTATACGTTGTACACGTGTTTTGAATCATTTTAGTGGGGGTACTATTAATATTTTGCACGCACAGAGTTTGTGTGCATTCGAACTAGACATGTTGCTTGATCATTTTGTCATCGCATCTGTTCAAAAACTAATATGCTTTGATCATTTTTATTAAACTAATAAATAAAAACTATTAAAACTATTATTATTTGTTGTTTTTATTATTAATTAGTGTACAACTACGAAATTGTAGTTTATTATTTTTTTTTAATTATTGATTTATTGTTAAATTTTTTATGTTCGGTTCATTGATTTTACTTTATGTTTACAACGAATATAGAGCTTCTCGCTGAATGTCACGTAAGACATTTACTCAAGATCATCGCTGTCTCGTAAATCAATCAACTAAGTTCAAATGAAATACAAGTTCAAGTAATTGTTATTTGTTTGTACTATATGCATGAAAATCATAACCGCATATTTCTATTACAAGAAAAAAATAAATTTGCGTATAAATTATAATCAAAAATTTTATTTTTTGGGTGTTTTTGTGCATATCACAATTAAAATATTGACATATTTAACAACACCAATTAGTTTATTAAAGCTATAATTTATTCTCACTTTAAAACCTATTTTTTTTTTTTTTTTTTGGTTAAAAATATTTACAATTTGTTTGTTATAACATTAAACAATTTTGATAGAGGGTATAAAATAAACATGCATAACATGATAAGAGTTATTAACGGCGTCATAAAATTTACTTTAATATTCACCTATATTTAAAAATATTATTTTAACAAATTTTTAATTTTTAATATGATAACAATTATTATTATTTTCATTTTTATCTAACAAATATTTAGTAAACTTCGTTATATTTTTTATAACATTAATAATATTCTTTTGATTATCAGGCTAACAATAATTTATACTTACAAATTACAAGATACAGTCTTGCTTTTGAATATGGTTGTATGTTTATGGTTTTATAAATAATTAGAATTTAAAATTTCCCAATTTAAGTAATAATATTAAAAATTGTATATCAATGTCATATAATATATTATAATACGAGTAAAATACTTTAAAAAAGAATATTTTACCTCTTTGATGTATAACATAATATTTTTTTCATGTTATATAATAATATTTAACAACGCTATTCATATCAACCCTTTTAAGAAGACATCAAAGAATTGTTTAGAAACTTGATGTATAATTTTAAATAAATAATCATATAAATAAAATTTGACTCGTCAATATTTCCTTCTGATCTTAATAATATATTATGTATTTTGATTGTAACAATATATTAGGTACTTCATTAAAGTAAAGTTATTAATTTATTAACGTTGATGCATTATTATAATGTTTAGTCTATTCCTTCATCTAGTTTTATTATTCGAAAATTATAAAATTGTTCGTAAGTTAAAATATCTATTATAATTTTAACACGTTTTTAATTTGGAAAATACTAACTATTCCTTAACTAAAACTATTCTTTATCTGTATAGACTGTAAGAATTTAAAATTATATATAGCAACGTGTCATAAGATTTTAACTCAGTTGATAAAACCTAAGCACGACTGATAACTGCAATATATTAATTGAACTGCATGTGCTTGAAATAAGTAATTACCTATATTATATAAGATACTCAAGATATGAATGAAAATGTATTATATCAATACATCGAAGTATACTTTTTTTAATTAAAATGATAGTGATCATTTTAATTTGTAATTCGTCATCACCGGTCCGTTAAAACACTAAAACACGCACGTAATACTGAATACTAATTTATAACAATATATTACTCACACAGCCCTTAGACGAATAATTATAATAATTGCGTTTAAAACGGTATACTATATACGTATATATAATAGTAGTAATAGAAATTATTATTATTATGTGTAGTAGCCACTGGCCAGTAGGCACGTTGTCCTCAATCCTCGTATCTAACAAGAACTATGTCGATTTTATTTTAAACAATTCTCTGTGAATAACGAATAAATAATAGGTAACCCCTTGGCAAAAAAACGGGTTTTGGAGCACGATGCGTACGGACAACGGTTTGAAGGGTACGTCGCACATTTCACAAACAAAACAAAAAAAAAAAAAAAAAAAAAAAATGAATATAAAAATGACTGCTGCGTGGGGTTTGACGAATAAGAATAGTGCAAACGTTTGTCGTTGTCCCTCGCTGCAGTAACCAAGGAACACCATTAATATGCAAATGTTGTAAAGGGGAGAATCTCTAACGCGCAGTAATTCTACTATCAAAATGATTAATACGTAATAGTAATAATAATAATAATAATAATAGTACAAAAATACAAAAGTGTATCTAAAAAAAAAAAAAGTTTGACGCCGATAGATACTGGTAGTATGTGGGTCAAGGTGTGCGGATATCAGACACAACAATAGTTTAACGTCTTAATCTATGCGAATATAAAATGTCATTTTAATAAAATATTTATAATGTCATCGTGTGTGTCTTATAATACAAGACGCGCAGTCTGGTAACGGTACGCAACATCTATAAACGGTTTTCGCGTCAATACAATTTTTTGTACACAGTTTTTAGTGTACAATTTAGTGTAACGTTATGCGTTTCAAAATGCGGTAAATATGATAATATTAATATTATATTGTGTTGTGTGTTTCTATAACTAGTACTCGTGCAATTGGTTCTAACTTTCTTCAGTCTAAATCAATTATCGCTTTCAAGTTTATTCGATCTGATACATAATATTATACAGATGCACATAAAACGTGCAACTACGATAAAATACAAATTATAACGGATAACGCAAAGTGTTACACAGAATACGATTTCACGTAAATTTGTTGGCTGGTTTGTTGCTCTAGTTGTCATCATTATCGATTATTTTATGGCTATGAACCTGTGATATCATATCATCCTATACAAACATTCTATTAAACGTCGTAGATACCTGAAGCGTAAAATTATCGTACCCGGTCATTTCCCTTGCACCCCAACCCCTATTTGTTCAACAAATCGCAATATATTGAGTTAATATACTCGTCGCGCACTTGTTAGAGATAATGTGTTCATTTGACGGTCTTAAAGTTGAAGTAAACTAGCCGATAAATTTAGACCAGCCGCCTTTTTACGACGTTGGAACATATAAAAATACTAGTCTATTATTGTTTTTCACGGGTCGAAAATAGAATGGCGATTTTAATTAAAATGAAGACATAATATTAATGGCCGGGCTAACGCACAAATATCTGTCGTCGGAGTCATTATGTATAGGTACACGTCACATGTATAATTTAATATTATTCTAAATACCTAGTTAAATATATTTATCGTACATGACGTATATCATAAAATGTTTAATATTCAAAATGTATTATTCGTATAATATACGGTGTACACAATATTTTTTTTACCGAAAAGCATTTGGCTATTACTTAATAGTTATTTGTACCTAATTATAAGTAACGTATATTACTTGTTTTTCATAATGTATCTGTATTAAAACTGTTTCAAAATTTCTCTCTTACAGGATATATAAATAGCCAGGTAGGTTATTATTTTCATAATTTCAAGAATCATTTATAATAATATAGATGATAGTGATAATTGTGATATATTGTATAAAAAAGTAGAATGACAAAAATAAAATATAACAATAATCTATACCTTATAATTTTCTATATAATTATTGTCCTTTTAAGTTATTTTTTACATATCTATAAGTTAATATTTGTTTTACAATATTATTTTTATGAAAAATATAATTATTAACTATCACTCGTCGAGTCATTTTAGGTATTTTTAAATACATCCCAAAATGTGTTCTTCAGTCGAATGTTTACTTGTTAAATTTTTTTTTCGACACTGTATAGTCACATTAATTACATATAGCATGCATTCGAACAAATCCCTTTTTGAAAGACAGCATGCAATTTGGAAAAAACTTTCTCAAAGATGGTATGGAATTTGGATAGAGCTCCCTTAGATATGACATAGAACTATTAAAGTTCTAATTTGTTTATTATTTTGGCATGCAATACGGATACGCCATAAACGATTCTTCTTACATGTACTTAGACAAACAAAACAAATAACAAATATTTTTAAGTAAATACAATGTAATATATTATAAAGAGCGATTTTTTTTATTAAATAACACTCATTATTTCAAAAACTATTAATATTTTAATTTAAAAAAAAAATGTACACGACTTCCAGACAAAATTTTATATTTTTTAAAAACACATAAAATTTTTAATAATGAGTGCTGTTTAATAAAAGATTTCACTCAGTATAAAACATATTTTTTTTTATTGAATATAATAAAACTTTGGCGTCATAGACTTAGTATTTTACAATTTTTATTTTATTTTTTAAATTATGCTATAAAATTGAATTTTTTTTTTAAGAATATTAAAATGATTTTATTTTATCTCAGTGCCACATCAAAGGTGTTAGGTATTTATTACATTAGTTAAGACTTCATATATAAACCTAATTATAACATTCTGTCAGTATGCGTTTGACTGTTAAGGCTACTCTACTGGTTTCACATATTGATGAATCTTCTTCTGCTATTAAAAGACCGTATATTATTCGGGTATGTTCAGCTCTTACTCTATTCATAATTTCTTTTTTACTTTTTAATTCAGGTTCTTTTTATTAGTATATTGTATTTTAGGTTTTTCTTAGTTAAGATTATATTTTTAGCAATAGTATATATCTAACTAAGATTTTCTATAGATGTACACTGAGATGTGTGATATTTAGAGAATAGAGATGTCGAACACCATATTGAGAGATATTACTTATGGGACGTTGAAACGGAACGGAACGTGTATAGTGCATCACATTGTTATGTCTCTTAATCGTAAACCAATATTACAATGAATTTCCCATTTAATTTTTAACTTTTTTTTCATATATAAGTTGTTACCTGTAGGATATTAATTTTATTATTTCTATTACCTTTTAAGTTGATTTTTTATTTGTATCATTTTTCTCACTTCACATAATATGTTATTATTGTAATTATTGTATCTATTATTACTGCCCGTCATAATTTATAGGTGTTTTGTAATTTTCATAAAAAGTTATCACATTTGCATCGTACAACATTATTGTCTCTAACAAAGAAATGTCGTGGATTTTGATGTTCAGCTTAGGTTTTCATTAAACAAGTAAAATCTTAAAATATTATAATGGTAAATAATAGTTAAATATATGCATTATTCTGCAATCTATTATTTCAATATAAGTTAAATTATGTAAAAAAAAAAAAATATTTTTTTATATAGGTACTTAATATCTTTTATCAAAAAAATTATCTTTTATGCATATAAGTACGTATATATTAGTATATACAGTAGAAGCCGCTTATTAGAAACACGGATAATTGATACAATCGTGTTATTGAAACAAAATGTCTCGGGACGGATCGGCCGTATATTAGAACATTGAAAATAAATCGGATTATTGAAACATCACATCGGTTATTTGAAACAATTGGGAGAAGGTCAGTTGACATATACACCGATTATCTAGCGATAACCAATGTACTTCAATTTTATCTTTGCTGTCGTTACGTTTATTTTTACTGTAATTTATCGCGAGAATGCTCTTTCTGTACGTACTGGTCGTACCGTTTGTAGTTTAGCTTCAGCGTGCGTATGTAAAGATTATTAGTGTTTCCTTTTTCTAAAAATCTAAAAACGTCTAAACGCTAAGATTTTAGCCAATTTTCATGCGACCATTCGTGGTTTGAAACTCATTTGACCGATTTGCTAGCCCAATACACACGCTCTGATATTTTCAATGCGGACGAGACTGGGCTTTATTTTGGAGCTCTACCTGAACACACATACGCACTCAAAATAAGTGACAAAGCTAAAGGGGCAATATTACTCGTATGAAAATATGGTCATGGAGTTACTCGATGTAAAAAAACAAATTACGAATGATAAATATTTTACATAATATCGTAAAATATACACAATTGTGCATACTTTTTTAAATTATACAATATAGGTACATACATACATACATATTTTTTTCGCGTACCTATTATTCATTTTTTTTTTTCAATCGCTTATTAGAAACAATCGGTTAATTGACACAATTCACCTTGGTCCCAAAGTGTTTCTAATAAGCGGCTTTTACTGTATTATATACCTATAAATGATCTCGAATTTTGATGGATGTGATTAATTTTTAAAAGAAACCTAAGTACATAGGTGGAAATTTGATCAAAACTTAAAGAGTGAAATTCTTTTTACATAAAATAAAATGGCCACATTCAAATTGCATGCCAAAATTAAAGTCCAAATTGCATAGCATCTCTTAAAGGGGTCTATCTGAATTGCATATCTGTATCCATAAGTTTATTTATCATACACTTATGTGCACAACTTAATACAATTATATATATAGTATATACTATATATACTATATATAGAGAAAAGTTTTCGTTTATAGCGTTTTCGACAACAAGATAAATTAAACACTACTTTTCTACATTTCTAATACATGACGTTGAATATGAAAGTATAGATAGTATTGTTATTATTATTATTATTATTGTTGTTGTTTTTGTTTATTAAAATTGTAATATTCTATGCCCGAATCGTTAAAACCTTCATCAAATTTTATAATACCTATTATTATTTATTTGAAATACCGTGTAAAAATGTAAATAATGTAATGTACATTCACTTGATTAGTAATTACCCTAAAATACAATAATCTTATTTCATAAATCATAATTAATATTCACAATGTCGTCTTCTCCAATATTTATATATTTTAATGTAATGTAATAAAAGTTCGTTCCTTCAGTGAAAAAGTAAGTTAAATTGTTTTATTTAGTAAAAACTAAAACTATACAGGACATTCAATTCGGACAAACTCCTCTAAGAAATAACATACAATTTGTACATTCCAATTTATGTTTATTTTTTTGGCATGCAATTCGGATGCACTATATAAAATAATAATAATTTTAATTTTAGGGCTAACCCCCCCCCCAAACACATTTCAATCTCTGGCAATGGTCACACAACTTTTTTTTTCTTTATAAGTTGTAATTAAATTTAGAACATAAGATTTGTTGTCGAAAAAATTTTGTTACGGGTATTCACTTCATATTGTCAAAATATATTAAAATACATTTAAAATCACTTTTAACAATGAAAACATACTATATATGGCCACAGATAAATAATTAAAATAATTACATAACATAATATATTTTGTTGTAATAATGTTGTATGTATTAAATTCTATTCTTTTTTACACAGTGTCCATGAAGCCGCTGACGAACCGATGGACGGCGACGCCACATACGCGACTCGGAGGAAATCCCTCAGGGTGTCCTGGACATTGTTGACGTCATCGTTTGCGTTCATTGTACTACTATGCGCACTGTGCCTTTTCTTCTTTTTCCATCCACGGACATGCCGGCAGATGTCCGGCTCACGCTTTGGATCTACCGAGACGATATTGGACGAAATACGTGGCTTCGACTACGAGCGGCAAGAGAATGACTATGGTGATACTGATGTTCGATTACCGGCAGAAGTGGTGCCGGAATCATATGACTTGCGAATAATACCGTTTCTGTGGGCTGGAAACTCGACATTCGACGGCCAGGTAGACATTGTTGTCAATGTAACGGCCCCTGTGGACAGTGTAACGCTGCACGCCGTCGACTTGAACATAACGGAATGTCTCGTTACCAGGTAAACAATAACAGCATTTAAAAAACAATAAAAAAGTTGTAATATTGTAAGAAGCAGTCGTTGGAGACGTAGCTGACCAAATAGAAGGCAGACACAGTGGTGGTTAAATGAATACGCATGTTGGGTGCAGGGTATAGTGATACATGAGTATTTGATCCCATTAATGGAAGGGGGTGTCTAAGGAAATTATTACACCAAATTTAAATGATTTTTGTGATATTCTAATAAATACTATTACATAATTATTCTTCTTATAAATTATAATTATTATTTTTTAATCATTAATGTCATGTATACTCAATATTAGTTTTATAATCTATACCTATAGATATCCAAAAATGGTACTAAATGAAAACGTGATGGCTGATAGTGTTTATGTTCCTATTCAAGAAACACAACAAGATCTTTCTAAACAATTTTTCATCATCAAATTTAAAGATACACAGCCAGCTGATTATAAGTATAACATTCACCTAAAATACACCGGAAAACTTCAAGACAACATGGAAGGATTTTATAAAAGTTCTTACAACGTAGGAAATACAACTAGGTTAGATATTTAAAGTATATTATACTTTAGTATCACTAATAATTGAATTTGCAATTTATATTTAAGGTGGATAGCTGCAACACAATTTCAGCCAACTGATGCAAGAAAAGCATTCCCATGTTTTGATGAACCTGCTTTAAAAGCTAAATTTACCGTGTCAATCGCAAGACCTGGACATATGAGTTCTATATCCAACACAGGGCTTAAATATGTCATTAATTTACCAAAACTGTAAATAAAAAAATTGTTATTGGTTAAAAATAATTTTAAAACATTCTTAAATTAGCATAATTTAATATTTTTATAGATCAAAACCTTTAGAGTATTACGAATGGGACTCATTTGAACAAACAGTACCCATGTCTACTTATTTAGTGGCGTTCATTATTTCTGATTTTGAATATTTATCTTCGGAAACCTTTAGAGTATGGGCTAGAAGTGATGTGTTGTCACATACTCATTATGCTCGAGACATCGGCCCAAGCATATTAAAGTTTTATGAAGAATTCTTTTCCATTCCTTATCCATTGAAAAAAACCGATCTAGTAGCACTTCCAGATTTTGCAGCTGGAGCAATGGAGAATTGGGGATTAGTAACGTTTCGGTAAGTGATTTCAATGATCTAGTTTAGATAATCAGTATTCACAAATCACAATTACATGAACAAATAAAAATATAAAAAAAAAATAATAAAATAATTTCCTAGGGAAATAGCCATGTTATACAATGAAGGTGTTTCGCCTAATTCTCAAAAAGAACGAGTAGCGACGGTAATAGCTCATGAATTAGCACATCAATGGTTTGGAAATTTAGTGACACCAGATTGGTGGTCAGATTTATGGTTAAACGAAGGTTTTGCAACTTACATTGAATACGTAGGAGTGAACCATGTAAGTATCATATCGTCAATAATTTAAATTTATTTAGTTCGGTCTATTTTTTTTTTTTACAGGTAGAGCCCAAGTGGAAAATGGAGGAACAATTTATTTCCAGTGGTATACAGAGCGTATTTTTAATGGATTCATTGAAATCTACACATCCGATTTCAGCGCGTGTGTCGAGGCCGGAGGAAATTAATGAATTGTTTGATCGCATTTCCTATGATAAAGGTGACTAAACAATTTCATTTCTATAACCAGTATTAAATGTAATTTCTGTAATTATTTAGGAGCATCTGTAATCCGAATGATGGACCACTTTCTTACACGGCAAGTGTTCCGAAAAGGCTTAACCAAATATTTGAACGCAAAGTAAGTTAATATAAAATATAAATAGAATAATAGTTGCATATTTCTAATGCTCAATAGTTTTAACAAATAAATACTAATAAGTAATTTATATTACATATAATTGTGTAATAAAAATACGAATGCCTTTAAATAATAAACTTTGACTTATGACATTTTTATGATTAAACGAATAAATCTATTGGGGTTTCATTTTAACGAAAACTATTCTAATTACTTGAAAAAAGTTATGATTATTTAAAAATTATATTAATTTTTTATCAATACATTTTTCAAATATCTTTTAAGCTATTTAAGTTAGTGTGATTGGATTAAAATATAGTCTCTAAATAGTTTTATTATATTTTATTGTTAACTGATTTTAAAAAATAAGACAAAAAAGCATAATAATATTTTTAACTAGAAAGGAATTCATCAAAACTAATTGATGTATTAAAAATAATACCATATATTAATTGAATTAAGAAAATAGAGCCATTTACGTATAAACAAAATTGATATAACTCATTCCAAAAAATGTATTATTAATATCATTATAAATATTGTTATTACCAACATTAACATTAATTAAATTATTTAATTAATTTAATATGGTATTTTCATTACCCTATAGTTAAAACAATATTTAAAAAAATGGCAATGTATACAATTAATATGTGACTGTAATTTTTTAGTGCAATAAAAAGTATTATTTAATATTCTCCAAGTAGCTTTCATATTATGTTTAGATAAAATAATTAATAAATTCAAATATTAAGAACGTGCATTTTTATCAATATATTCAATACATTTTTGCAATTTATTTAATGTACTTAATTTTAATTTATAATCAATAGAAGCTGTAAGGTTTTTACTGTATAAGTTTATTAACTAATAATATGTCAACATTTTTATCGATAAATAAATGATATTAATCGTTAGAAAAAATCAATATTTAAATAATTAAAACCTACATTGATGATTTTTAGTATTATTTGGTTTATTAAACTCTACGAATATATTACTTGCATTATCAATAATTTCAATTCTAATACAAAAAGTTATAAATTAAAATCACTTATAGTATCAACTATCATAATAAACAATTTCATATTAGATATATTAATATTTTAGTAAAAACATAATCAATACTAATCTTTAAAATATCAATAACCCAGGATTATAGCGTAGTTTTCAATGCATAACATCAAATTATAAAAAATGAGAATATTTAAAAAACAAATAATATATTTATGTTTTAAAATATGTTATTAAATTAATGTTCATATCAACACATACGTATAATCGTTTTATTATCTTTTGATCTGTGTCACAATTATAATGATCAATACTTATAAAACAATTTTTAACAATAAGCTGGCCACTGGATTGTCTAAATAATCCTATTATTTTATAACTTCTTAGTTATTATTTAAAAATTAATTCCATAAACGACTTATGGAATAAAAATCGTACTAAGAAAATAAATAACATGTATTTAAATGTAATCAGAACGAAGAAGATATTAGTGTATTTTTTTTGTTAACTATTGATTATTTTAACTTTTCGAACATTAATAAGTTAAATCATTGACATTTTTTCCACTATTAAATTTCGTTTTAATATAAATGGTATTAATTTATTTTTATATTTGGTAGAGCATATAAGAATGCATATCATAATGATTTGTGGGATGCTTTAACCGAACAGGCACAAGCTGATCGTGTAATGGATAATACGTTGACTGTAAAAGATGTTATGGATACATGGATACTACAGCCAGGATTTCCAGTAGTAAATGTTACACGAAATTATGAAGTGGATACATTAATCGTTTCTCAGGTGCCTATTTTATTTATAATTTATCTATTCACTTAATAGTACAAAATACAAATACATATTTTAGTATACAATAAAGTTAAAATAAGTAATTTTATACCATAGGTAATAAAAAATATTAATTTAACTTTCTTAGTATTTAAAAAAGATATATCCGCAAATAGTCATTTCTACTTTCTTTAATTAAAACAAATTCTACAAACCAAATTATTAAATGTTAAAAAATTGTTTATGTCTAAGGCAAATTTATACTTTTACAAAATATAAAAATTCAATAATATCTATAATTTAATCATAGCTCATAGATATAGGACTTGCATTTCTAATTACTTGTTGTCTCGGTGATAAATGATTACGATCCTTCTCTTTTCGATTCTTTCTGAATCCCAATAATATTATTAGGCCTCAATCCTCACAAAACTAAAGTTTATTAACAATCTAAGCTATTCCTACAATTCCACCATTAAAATAGATTACAAATTGTATTAGCATTTTGCTGTGTTGTGAGGTATTTACATAAAATGGTATTATGAATATTTTTTAGATTCTGATCGGAACGATAAATTTATCGGTTTTACAATGTGTTTTTGTGTGTATATGTAAGCTCATTTTCATGATAAAATAAGTACTTTGATCTTCGAAACTAAGGGTAGGTTCTTGTAGTAAATTAGTTGCCATAAGTGTTTGAAGTTTAAATTTCGACTAAATTAGATATTTAAATGCAAAATAACGACTTTAGTTATTTTGTGGTAACTTGTAATCCAAAAAATATTTTTTGTGAGAACTCGTTGAAACTTTTCACCATTACGTAAAAGTGTTTTAATTTTTTTTACACAGTAAAATTTTCTAAATGTTTAGATTAATTATAAGTTATTTACATCTATATTGAATCTATTAACACAATAAAATTTTTAGATAGGTACGCAGTATTATATTACACATAAGTAATAAAAATAATATACTATAAAATATTATATTTATTATATAACTAGCAATCGTTGTTTTTCCGATAAAAAATTTTTATGTTTTTATAACTAATCCAGTAAACATTACACACGTATATAGTGGCGAGTTCATATAAAAATTCCATAGGAAAAACCCCTTTCAGTTTTTCCCGAATTTTTCAATTTTCCGGACAACTTTTTCAATTTTTCTTTCCATAAAAACCTTATTTGGACTATTACAAACATTTTTTTTTTTTTTTATTAACTTACTAATTATAATATATATTATTTCATACCTGATTTATGTTTTAGAGTCGTTTTCTACTTCATGATACTAAAAACGTTTATAAAACTGATCAACCAAATAATCTATGGTGGATACCACTTACGTACACAACAGAAACAAAATTGGATTTCTCAGTTACAAAACCAAGTAATTGGCTTAAGCCTGAAGAATTTACAATGATTACTGAAACAGGAATATCATCCAAAGAATGGGTATTATTTAACATTAATGAAACCGGATTTTATAGAGTAAACTATGATTCAAAAAATTGGAACATGTTAATCGCATATTTAACTGATCCAGAGTTGTATTTTAATATTGGTAAATATAAAATGTTAATTTTTTTTATGCAAGTATCAATTACAACTTTTATTAATTCTAGGAACAATTAACCGAGCACAACTTATAGATGACGCGATGTCTTTATCGAGAGCTGGATATTTAAGTTACCAAACGTCTCTCGACTTAACTAAATATCTTTACCACGAGACTGAGTATGTTCCGTGGAAATCTGCATATAGATCTTTCACCTACTTACATCAAATGCTTATTAAAACATCCATTTACGACAAATTAAAAGTAAATTAAAAAAGTTACTGTAACTTTAACTAATTACTTATTAAAATTACTGCGAAAATGGGAACAATTATACTTAAACAATACATTATTACATATCTATTGTGTTGAATTATATATATAACATACTACCTATAAACGCATAATCAATCATTATTTAAAATCACGACATTACGATGTGATTTTAATTGTTTTTGTTGTTATGTTAATCATTTTTATATTGTTATGAATTATAATACTAACATGCATTTAAAATATGTACGTTATTATTTTTTTTTTTTTTACAGGCATACGTGTTACACTTAATATCTCCAATGTATAAGATAACCGGATTTGCAGATAATCCGAGGGATGATCAGCTAGTCATTTACAAACGATCTAACTTGTTATCATGTGCTTGTGAATTAGGACATACTGATTGTGTACGAAATGCTGTGGCTCAGTTTCAAAATTGGAAATCGAATCCTCAACCAGAAAAAAACAATCCGTAAAGAATTTATTGTTCTCGACTTAAACATTATGTTTTAGTTGCAATTTGCAAAAACTATGTTAGAATACGCGATGCACTGTATTCATATTAAATGTTTTATATTTTAGGATTTCTCCAAATCTAAAATCAATAATATATTGTACGGCCATTAGTTATGGAAGTGAAGAAGAATGGGATTTTGCTTGGAAAATGTATAAAATGACTACAGTAGCTTCTGAAAAAGATTTATTGCTGGACGCTCTGGGTTGTAGCAGGGAAACATGGATTTTAGCCAGGTAATTTATGTACAACTGCCATATACATGCGTACGCGTTCACGTCAATATCAATATAGTATAGTATACTTTAAACCCATATAAAATGTATAATATAGTCAAAAAATAAGTTTTAAAGAAACATTATTGCGTACCTGTACATGGTAAATTTGCATTCCCCTTCTGTTTATAGCAAATTCTTTAACGTGTTATATATTACGTTTATGGGAAATAATGCAAAGTGCACTTATAAATTACTTGCTGTTCGTTTTTAATATTACTTTCAGTACATATTATTATCAAATATAAATTATATTTTAATAATAATAAATAAAGATATTTCAGACGTTATTCTGTTTATTGAATAAATATAATATTTTTTGGCAACTACTGACAATTAAAAATATCTTGTTGCAGATTTCTCAGTTATGCCTTGCAAAACAATTCTTCCATAAGGAATCAAGATATCAGCAAAGTATTTTACGCTTTAACCAATAAAGTAGCCGGACAAGAAGTAGCGTGGAATTATGTGCGCGATAATTGGCGCAATCTTAAATCAACGTAAGTATCGCAACAACTAATATTGATATTTGGCCTTAGTGAAAATAATATATTATACATATTATGTATTTAGCTTTGCGGCTGGTTTTTCTACAATGAGCGAAATTATAAAATCGGCCACATACCATTTCAATACTAAAAACGATTTGATCCAAGTAAGTAATAACAAAAATAATTATTGATGAATTACGATTGACAACAACCTTAAGCCTTTCAAATGACTATTAATTGCAAAATCTATTTTAGCTATGGCAGTTTTACAAAGATGAATATGATCACTTGGGCTCGGCTAGAAGGAGCGTATTGCAATCAATTGAAAATGCAGAAGCAAATGTGAATTGGATGGAAAGGAATTTTAAAACAATTAGTAATTGGCTCCAAAACACCACGCTATATTTATCCCAATATACCAACGAAGTGGATTAGATAGTAATAAGTTATTATTTTATGTGGGATGTATATATAATATAAGTAGAATATAGGTACTAACGATTAAGCTAAAATTATTTCTTGACACTTTTGTGTCATCTTTTGCTAAAGATTGTCTTGTAAAGACTGTTTTTATTTCTTAAACTACTGCTAAATATTATGACTTGATATTATCTTTATATTATCATAATTTTTTTTTTTTTTTTTTTATGGCAATTTATGTTCAATTTAAACAGTATTTTTATACATTTATTTTAAGTTAACAGTGTTTACGTTGTACCTAAAAATATTTAACTATACAATTTTACTTTATATCGTATATGATAATTTTAAAATATCGAACATTAGTTCATCCTAATTTATCATACTACACTTGATGGGTTAAACAAATTATGTTCATGTAGCCTGCATGTACCTATGCTATTTATAATGTTGAGTGGAAACGCTGTTAATTATATTTAAATATCACAATTCATTTTCTGTTGCAGTTTTTACTAATCTAACCCGAATCTAAAATTCTTTATCAATAAACTATAGACTTAGAATTTAGTGCATCACTAATATGACGGATAAAGCTCAGGTTTAAAACTATAGATGTACAAATACAATATGCATGTAAACTAAGTCCACTTGTCATTGTTCTTGAGAATTATTTAACATGACCATGATAAGGTAATTTATAATTACTATTTAATTACTGTTTATTCCAACGAGATATCACTGACGAAGATGGTGACTCTTATAACGTCAATGTAATAATACATCAAAATATTCTTTGTCTAATAAATTGTCGATTTATTGTTGTTCAATAAGATCAGCTCTTGTTAATTATTTTTTATATTATTGATGATATTTGAATCAATAACATTAAAATTTAACCTCCACTTTTCACTGCCTCTGTATGGTTTTATAATAAAATAGCAAGAGAATAAACGATAAATTTGTTTAAGTTGTACATTTTATTGAGAAACTCATTAGTCAGTTCTACAACCAAATAAAAAACATTTTTTTATTTTTCTTAAATAAATTAATTATTTAAAAATATATTTAATTTTATAAGAAAAAAAAGTAAGTACTTACAAGTAAACTAACAAAATTCACGGTAAAATCTATGATTTGAAAAATTTTTTTACAGCCAATAAGAACGTAAGATTTTGAGTAACTCCAAATTTAAGCATGCTTAATGCTTACATAGTTCATGTTGAGTTTTTAATTTTTGATATTCGTTTTTATGTTATGTACCTACCTATACTCAAATATTCTACAAAATAATCTTAAACATATTCATTGTTGTTTTTTTATATTTTATCACGTTACTTTATTCTATTTCTAAATCTTTTATGCCGATTTTTCCAATTGAATAAGTATGAGCATTAAATAATTGCTAAACGGATGATTAGTCCACACGACAAAAAACGTACTAATTAAGCAGACAATTGGTCCACAACTTTTTTTTTTTCACATTAATGAAATTTTTTATTTTTTAAACAAAAATAAAAATAAAAATGTTGCTAATACAGTGTATTAGCAGTTGAAGCGCATTTTTAAGTAGGATAAAAATAAGAAATTTGATCGATTATAAATCATACTTATAACTCAGACTAATAAATTGTTAGTAAATTGTTAAAATATAGGTACGCATGATCTACATCCTTCATTTGTTTAATAATAAATTATTAAGGGGTTATTCATTTACCACATACGTGGACATATTATTTTCATCGGGTCCAATTTGTCGTAAATCCGTCGAATATGTACCAACTATAGTATAATATAATATTTGTGTGTATTAGTTTTATCAAGATAATTGTTCTGATTAAATTTAATGGTATAAAATAAAAATCATATTTAATATAAATACATATTATAATTATATTAGTGCTAATTTATAAACAATAATAAAAATAATTCAGTAAGTTATTTTTTGTAATTTTTTTTTTATTATTATTATTATTATTATTATTTAATTATAAACATGATTATATTGATTTATATCAATATTACAACTTATTTAACATAATATATTTTTATTTATATTGAAAATAACGTATTTATTATGACATTTGTAATCTTTTAAAATTGGTTTTGCACACACGTCAGTCGTTCTCGTAGTAAAATTGTAGTTGCAACTTGTAGACGTGTGTCGATAGCGTATTAATAATGTCATTCGACATAATTTCGTAGAAAGATGTTTTCTGATTTTTTTTTCTCTCCAGAAGGTTTCAGCAACATCGACTCAATTAGTTCAACTGTAATTGGAATCCGATGACATGTTTTCAGTGTCGTCATATTCTGCTCAGTAACTACAAGCGGATAATTCTGCAACAGTTTACTGACTATCATCATATGTAGCAGAGGTGGCAATTTAAAGGTCCCTTGAACAATTGGTACTGTTAGTGCGCGAGAGGAGATGGTAAACTTTATACAGTGAATGCCACGGTTGACATTTGACTAGGAATAAATGCTAGCCTAACGGCGGGTTGTCTATGATCATTCGATGGGTTTGAGTCGTAAAATTTTCCCATAAACGTTACGGGTGTGTCCGCATCGAGGTACGATCTGACAAACATCAATATTCTATGTGAAAGATCCATCCCGACGATTTCCGTAGAGTTTCTCATTACTTCTCCTTCATTCAAACGTATTCAACGAAAATACAATTAATCATCTTTACATTATAAATAACACATATAAATTATATTATAGTACATTACTCTCGAAGATTTTATAATCTGGTTTTTTTTAGTGCGATGTATTTTTTAATGAAATTTTCAAGGTTTCTTAAACGAAATAAATGCATAAGCTAATAAATGTTAGCGGTAATGTGTATAATACTGGTATTTTATAAAATGTCTAGGAACTCTATACGTATCAAACATAACAGACAGTCTATCAAATTGTTTAAATTATCTAAGCATTACAATTTACATTAAATGCCAAACAATGTATAGATAATATATTAAATTCATTTCAAAGGTATTATATTTGACAATATTCTTTCGCCTAATATAAATCAATTATAATCATCTGTAATATCGATAAGTTTAATGAAACATAATATAGGTAGTATCGACTGTCGAGCGAGATAATGTGATAAATATTTCTAACTAGTCTTTTCACATTTCAGTCTTTGACAAAATTTCGTACGTGGAGAATGAAATGCGCGATATAAAAGATCGTTTCAATGCGGAGTTATTGAGAAGACAATGTGATTTAAAAATAATGTGTTTTAAATTTTAATTGATGAGATATTATCTATTAATTAAAGATGTTGATAGTGCTGAATCAAAAAACAAAAAAAGGACCGCGTCACTATTGGTTGCTTGAAAAATATGATCTTTTGGTCGTTAATAATAATAGTGAACTATAATTTACCCTGTTAAAAATAATGATAACAATATTCTATATTATACAAAGAAAAGCGATGTTTTTTTATGTTCTTCATGATGTACACCAACCATTAAGACATGGAGATAAAATAACGTGTGAACTTAATAGTAAGTTTAAAAATATCAAGCGCTCCGAAGTAGATCTTTATTTGTTATTAAGTGAAGTATGTCCATTAGAACACAGAAAAAATAGAAAAGGATATGTGAAACCCATTATTTCTAAGGAATTTAATATTTGCTATTAAGTTGATTTAATTGATTTGAGTCGAATGCTAATGAACTTTTTAAATTTATAACACTGAGTTTGTCGGGATAAAATCATTAAAATTCAAATCCGCATAAGAAGTGACCTTTAATTTAATCGATGTTTTCATTTAACTTAGAGCCCTTTCCATATTGCAATCCGACAACAATAGGGTATAATAGTACGGTATTCTTATAATATATTTATATACCTACCGTACATGTTGCATAATATACGCGCGATAAACACGAAAAAAAAACAAAAATATTTCTAACTTTCTAAGCAATATTGATATAATATGCAGTGTACAAGGTACCCTACTACAACAAAATTAGTTACTTTGTAAACAATTATTATCGAAGCTTGAAAATAAATAATATGAAATATAAACATCCTAACGACAGAATATCTAAACATGCATATTTAAACGGATAGAAATTAAAACGTTTTCGCGGGATATCGATGATAATAGATATTATTATCCAAATGAGTAGTTTTATTTGATAGCCGCAAGGAGCGCTACCAGCTATTAACATTTTTCGTATTTGATAATACTTTAGATAAGAAATCTCGTACGTCACTGTTGAAATATCGAATACTGCGTGGTTTAAACGTGGCCACGATTCACAATGTAGAATACCTCTCCATCAAGGCTATAACTGGTAATATACCATTACTATTATCACGAAATATGACAATAATTATATCAATAAACCTTGGGTTGTCAGCTGTCTGCACGTCACAAAGTATAATCAAAATAATATTATTTACCATTATGATATTATCATTTATCAGTAGTCTCTACCCTTTACTTCACTAGTGCACATCGCGTTGCAGTGCAACACTGCAACAGTGCAGATGCAATTTACAAGAATTCGGCAGGTTATAGTTCATTTTCGAATGCATATCAATATATTGGATCCTGTTAATCAGCCCAAAATTATTCTACGTACGTAAATACATTTTTTTGTTTTCATGAAGATAATTTTTTTCATTATTTATTATTATGTAACAACTAGGTACCTTTATTTACTAATTACTATAGAGTAATATTTATCAAAACTATTGAACTATCATATTATGTGACATAATATGATATACTTAATAATATAAAATATTATTCTTAGTAATTAGTAAACGTAGGCCTAAACGGTGGGAAAGGGTCTTAACACCCAAAAACTCCCGACGTTATGGACCAAGCCATTTATGCATTTAAACATTTTTTTTTTCGTTTAATTTTTATATTATACAATAATCTTTAGAATTTCTGTTACTTATTCTTGATTGTTATTGCAAATTTTCCTAGGCATACTAAAAGTATATTCTACAAAAGCGTATGAAAGGAACTTAAAGAACAATGTATTACATTTTAGAAACAGTAATTCATAATTTTATCATTAGATAATGAATAAAAACGATTATAATTTGTAAGAATGCTCAATTTTAGATTATTTACACATTATACAATATATTATTAAATTAAAAAAAAAAAGTATTTAATGGATTTTATTAATTTTTATTACAGATTGAAATTTTGAATATGTTACCATCAGACTGTCAAGTTAGCTCTGATTCTGATGATAATTTAGAAGATTTCCCTAGAAAAAAAACTAAACTATTGGATATAAATGAACAACCATTTGATAGAAATATTTCAACTGATAAAGATAGTCAAAATTATGATGAGACTGAAATAGACGATTATTTTAACTTCAAGGACAAAAATTTGAATTCAAATCAGATTGTATCTTTTGGAGATTCTGATGATGAAGATTATAGTAATATTAAATATGAAGACAGTGAAAGTGAAGAGTATGTACCTATTTCTGATGGAGAATTTGAATTAGAAAAGTATGTAATAAATGAAACAAATTCTAAGACTAGTGATAATGAAAAAACTGATGAATGTGTTAAAGATGTTGGCCATAATGCCAATAATTATAATAAGAATGAATTGTTTACATCTATAGGTATAGATAATGACGAAGTATATGATTTACTAGATAAAGCATATAAAGACAAAAATAAAACCCTTAATGAACATAAAAAGAAAACTGTTACTCAAGATGACTTCAAAGAATATGAAAAAATTGTATTAGAAGAAGTATGTAAAAATCATTTTGATATATTGCCTGAAAATTGGATTGAAGCCACTCATAAAAGTGGCATGCCTATTTATCTACACAAGAAAAGTAGAGTTGTAACATTATCAAGACCCTATTTTTTAGGACCAGGTGATCCTAAATCACATTTAGCCCCATTATCAGCAATTAGTTGCTTACAATATCGAAAAGGTCTTGAAAATAAAGAAATTATAAAAAATGAACCTGATTTTCAGATAAGTAAACTTGGAGATATGATTATACCAAATGCTAAAGTTGAGACTGCACAAGAAAATATTATTAAAGAATCTTTAACACATGCAGAATTGCGGGAATATTGTCAATCATTATTTAAGTAAGTAAATGTTTATTACTTGATTTATTAAATATTCAATTATTTTTATGTAATCAATTTTAATTAAATTTTGTTTTCAGGTTTAAGGTTAAAAAAGAAAAAACTTCTTGTAAAATTATTAAAAAAAAAGATATAAAAACAGAAATTTCTAATGGTACACTAATCAATACCAAAGAAAGACCTTCACTTCCAGATAGTACTAAACTGATATCATTTCCAGTTCAAACTGAGGATCACGATAAACGATGTAATCGTCGTCGTGAATGGATAATGAATCCCAATGGTAAAAGTTATGTGAGCATATTACATGAATATCTGCAACAAGCATTGAAAACCCAACCTTGGTATGAGTTTAAAGAACTTGAAAATACAGAAACGCCTTATTCTGCTACTGTTGTGCTTAATGACGTCCAATACGGTGTTGGTGTGGGTAATAGTAAGAAACAAGCAAAACTTAATGCTGCCAGAGCCACCTTAGATATACTCATCCCGGAAATGAAAAATAAAATAGATTCAGACATCAAAAACCAACGTGATCCAGTTATATTTGACCAAATTAAAGTCACTGACCCTAGAATTACTGAATTTTGTGCGAAAACCACAGAACCTAGTCCATACGCTATGTTATTAGTGTGTTTACAAAGGAATTTTGGTGAATGTGAAATAGGTATTGAATATAAATTAAACAATCGTCGTAGGATGCTAAATCAATGCACAATGATGGTTGGTAAACACACAGCTTCTGTTGCTTGTAAAAATAAAAGAGACGGCAAACAAAAAGCTTCTCAAGTAATACTAGGTTTATTACATCCACACATTGATAATTGGGGTTCGTTGTTACGGCTGTACGGCAACCGGAGCATTAAGAATGCTAAAGAAAAAAAACAAGAAGAGCAAGAAATCACCCAGCTTCAAAGTAAGGCTGCTGTGAATCAACCCAATTTTGCTATATTAAATAAACTTAAAGAAGAAATGTTAAAAATTAGGGATCAAAGAAAATTAAAAGAAACTAATGAAATGTTAGGACTACCGCATACAATGCTTGGTATATGTCCGTATACCATAGCAATTCCATCATCGTCAAGTCCCACGTAAGAAATAGTTTAGACTAGTTTATTTTTTTTTTTGTGTTCAAGTTTATCAACCACTGATGTTCAATTAACTGTTATTCAATTCAATTGTTTTGTTCCTAAAAGTGATATATGATGTTGATTAATACTAGTGTAATATTTAGGTATTAATTTATACTATAATGTAATGGGTTAACCTAATGTTTAATTTATGAATACAATATTTACAACAAATTGTAAATAAATAATGTATATTTAAAAATACCGGGGTTGATATTTCAATATCACCAGAATCAAAAACCTATAATTAAAACTACTATAACAATATATAGTACCATAGGCACATTTACAAGTGGTGCAGGATATGCTATAGAAATTTGTTGCGATGAATTATGATTGACTTAACTACGTTCTAGACCATATTGTGGAGAGGATTACATCTCCAAAATACTAATGTATGCAAAGGGCATTATCAGCTTAAAATTGTATTAAGTGGCAATTTGTTATTTTATACTTCTATGGTGCAAAAATATAACATTTTAAGACAGATTATGACAAATAATTTTTCTGGAAGACAAGTGTTTTAAGATGATGACAACAATAATTATTGTTATTGTATAAAATATATGTATCAGTTAGGTATAAGCATAATTGTGATTACTATTAAAATATATAAAATTATTTTAATGAGACAAAAATAGGTATGAATACATAGTCAATTATGCATATACCTATAAATATTAAAAAATAAATATGTTGTGCAGATAAAATGTCTAAAAAAAGGACCTAATCAGTAGTCAGCAAGGCAAAAAAAAAAAAGAAAACATGAACAATTTTTCAAAAAATTAAGAATTTCTACTTATAAAATATTAAGACTGAACATAAACCTAGTAAAAATAATTAGTATCTACAATATTTTTTTTAAAGTATTTTTAAAATTGATAAAATAATTTTCTAAAATGAATTTAGTGTTAATACATATATATGTATTTTTTTTTAAACCAAAGATTGAGTACAGCAAAAAAGTTCTTTATTATTATTTTTATATTTGATCTTGTTTTCATTATACAATAATTTTATAACATAAAATAAATTAAACTATTCAATACATACAATGATTTATTTAAATGTATAAAATTATTTGATTTAAAACATGATTTCTTATACAAATTTTAAATTAAAGTTTTCAGAGAAACGGATTAAACTGTTATTAAAAATTGTATTTGTTGCAACATACCATTTATAAATAAGTATATACTGTACCTTTGCTACAAAGTAATTTTATTCTAACCAAAGATATACAATTATAGATCAGGTGAAATACATTTTTTTTTTAAAACTTCATAAAAATCATATATATGTATGATTATAACATGCACAAAGTAAATGTATAAAGAATTTATGATACTTCATTTTCATTTAACAATAAGTTAGGTATACCAGATGATATTGGAAATACTCGTTCTGTTTCTGGACATATAAGTTCGCCATTTATTATTTCTACCTATATAAAATAAATAAGATTATTATTTATTAGAATATTAGTTATTTTGTATTAAAATATAAAATAAATTATATTTTAGAATTAAAAACATATAATTTTGTTTCAATTTACTATAAAATCTAATTCATAGGTATTTATTAACAGTGATTTAATATACAGTTAAATAAGTTTCCAAATTAAAATATTAATTAATAAAGCAACAAGTGTTGAAAAATATTTTATAGAAATGTTTAAGAAAATACATTTTAACTTATAGAAATAACTTAACAAATGTTTGACACAAATGACGAGTAACAAATAGGCGGTCAAGAGATAGCATCAAACAAAAGAAAAAAAACAACTGTATTTTAGTATTAACTATGTCAGTCTAGACTTACTTCCATGAGTAAATGGTGTACTTTCTTAAGATATTCTTCATCATCTTCATAGTCATCGATTAATTCATCAGACAGGTCATTGGCATGGCCAATCTGGAATAAAATAAACAATAAATATCTCGTGAAACCCATTAATATCATGATAGATTGACATTGATAAATTGCTTGTGTAACAATATTTATAGGAACATAAGATGATCATACTTGCTCAGCGGCGTTAACAAAAACTTTCCAATCAAGTTTTGGTATGATTTTCTTCACAAACTCCTTATTGAATTCAGATTCTGATATCTTGACGTCTTTCGCCTGTCAAAAACATAAGATATAGTACACACAATTATTTTACAATAAGGAGAGAACGGTATTAAATGAATCTCGATAATAGGGAGCAAAAACTTCAATGAAATCACTCACGACAATACGAAGTGGATATCCTACTTTAACTCCTTTCAAACTCTTGGACGACAGCAAATTGTGCGTCAACAGTTTCATGATTATTGTTCACGTAGTGGACTGGATAAAAATTAATTATTGATTGATAGCCGACAGTTGAATGGACCACGTGAAACCGCAGAGCATGGCTAAATGTTACTACAGTTGTCAGTCAGTCGGTAGTTCAGTACAGTCTATATACAATACTAAATGACTAAAAAATGGAAATAAAAAACATAACACAAGTCCCAAAAACCGCGACTATGCGCAATAGATACGAAGCCGGTTGGTATTAAGTTGGTATGTTCAGTCGCGGTACCATAAACTATTTCTTATCAATTATCATAAAACGATATTAACAATATTATACAAATTTTACTATCGACATTGGACATCGTCGCGCTCGTGTTCTTTGATAGTAAATTTTTATTAACTGTTTTTATAACTGTTTAGTGTGTCTGTTAGTTAATCTGTCATTCCGTTCATTTACGAGTACTCTGCATCCGTAGAATATAGATTGTTAATTCAGACTTCGTCAAGCGCCATAGCTTGTTTTAACGGTTTTGTGCACTTTCGCCGATTGAACGATGTCGGGCTACGATTCCCGGAGTGACGGACCCGGATTTGTCGGCATTCGATTCTGTCAAGAATGGTAATATCAAATTAATCCGCTTTTTTTAAATTATTCAATTTTAATCGGTCAGCAATGTTGACTTAACTACTGTTTCGAAGTAGAAACAGCAAGTTACGTTTGTGAGGTGTAAACGGCAAATATAAATAAGAAAATACTGACTATTTAAATAGCTTAGTCAAATGTTTTTGTTTTTTGTTTTTCAGCAACAACATGTTATATCCTAAAGAAGACAAGGAACATAAAGTACTGTTATATGCTGTGAGTAGAATATAATATTACTTTTGGTTATTTAAATTTTTTTTTTTATATTTACCACATTGGTTTGGTCATATAAAAAATAAATTTGATTATTATATTGTTTTTATGAGTTGATTAATTTATTGATGTTTCATTTGTGTACAAGTTTAAATCATGTGTTTAATGTTCCAGTGTCGAAATTGTGATCACAGACAGATGGCAGATAGCAATTGTATTTATGTGAACAAAATTATGCACGAAATCAAGTAATTTAAAATGTCTATGTTAATATTGACTGTATATCTCATTCATTAATCTCGATTTTTTTACATTTAGTGAACTCACTCATATTGTTTCCGATGTAACGTCTGATCCAACTTTACCCAGGTCAGAAGATCATCCTTGTCCAAAATGTAAACACCGTGAATCTGTATTTTTCCAAGCTCAAACTAGACGTGCAGAGGTATATTTTTTATTAATAAATAATTTATTTTAATTTAATATTGATTTTTTTTTTTTTCATTTTTAGGAGGAAATGAGATTATATTATGTTTGTACCAATCCTCACTGCATACATCGTTGGACTGAATCTTCTATTTAATAATTATAAAATATAATAACTTTTTTATATTCATTTAAAGACAATATTTATACATAATTATGTAAGTGTACATTTTATATTACTAAAATTCAACATATTTAATAATTTGTTTTATTTAAATAACGAAAAATACACTATTTAATAATATTCTTACAAATATCACATTCAACTCTTTTCTTTTATTAAACATTTTTGAGCAGCATTACAAATTTTTTCATCTAATTTAACTGAAAATAATAACAATATTAAAGACAGTAGAATATTATAATCTATATTAAACACTTACAAATTTTATGTTGTCCTTTAATTGGAAAATGATTAGCCAATAAGATTGGATCTTCACATATAAAAATATATGGGCTTTCGTTTTCTCCTTGAGGATATTTTGAAATATATTCCTCTTGAGACAAACAATCTACTAAATTCACACAGCCTAATAAACATCCAGTTGGATAACGTTTTGGAAATACAATATCTAAATATAACAAAGATTTTGAAAGATTAAGTAATATCAAATTATCTAGTCATTTATGTAAATTTATGTATAATGAGTATTGAGCAAAAAAATTATTTTAACTCGCTAATATTTGAAAATTACTCAGTATTTCAAAATGATAATATAATACAAGGCTTAATACAATTTTTTTTTATCAAAACCAAATTTAGATTACCACATGTTTATGAGTTATAAAAATGAATTTTAAAAAAAATAAATATTAAAACTAAAAAACTAATTTTTATCAAACAAAATTAGTTAATTTGTTATAATTCAAAAGACTTGAAAATCAGCATTTCTTGTATAGTCTTTTTTTCTAAATACAATTGAGACTTTGTATTTGCAACATTTTTCAATTGTAATTATAATAATTTATTAGGTGCCTTGTATTAAATTATCAAATTCTTTGATTCCCAAATAAAATTGTTAAAATCTTAAATAAAAAATAAAAAATTACATTTTTATAAAATATTAAACATATAAATAGCCAACAATTTTTGAAAACTACATGATCTATAAAAAAAAAATTCTAGTACAAAATATATTAAGTCAAAATTTCAAGTAGACAATTATTCATTTTTTAATTATAACAAGAAAAATTGATTTTGTCAAAAATTAGTGTTTCATATATATTCCCGTTTATAGCAGTTAGTTGTACCTAATTATTTTAAAAATTATTAGGAATTTTAAACTTTTGATTGACTAGTAACTAAGCCAATTTTGCTACTTGAAACCAATCTCAAAACTTAAGATAAAGCATTTTCTTTAAAAGGTGCTGATAGATATGGATAAAATAAATACAAAATTGCTCAGAATACAAGGGTAAGTTTGTCATTGTTAAAATGTGTATGTTCACACTTGCCTCCTTTTAAATTTTTATAAAATGTCTCAACTCGTTCTATGTCCTCTTGACTGGGTTTTTTAGCTGTTGATGCAATCCAAAGTCTTCCACGATGTGGTGTAAACCATGTACGGCCTTCATGACTAAAATCAAAGGAAACCAAAATGTTGTTAATTAGTAGTTATTTGTAAATATTTTAAATAAAATGACATTTAAATTTACTCAATATTTTAAATATGTATATGTCATATGTAAATAAAAATAATTTTAAAATAAATTTTAATTATTTAATACCTAACATGAGTAAGTTCTATTATAGTTAATTAATAAAATTATATAGATATTTAATAACTCAAAAATAGTAAATACTAAATAAAATTGAATTATTTTATTCGATTAAATAAGAAATAAGTGAAGTAATTTTTTGCAATCAAAATACATTTAAGCTACCTTTTAATGTTTAACAACAAAAGAGATGCATATGGCTGATGCATGCTCAAACAAAAACCTGGATCCGCCATTAACATTAGCTCAGCATCTTGTACTCTACTGAATCCTGGATTATTTTGTATAAGCGGCTTGTTAAGATCAACAGTATGTCTTTTAATTTTTTTTATAGCATTATCATTGAACTAAAAGGTAATAAATATACACACATATATATATATACAACAAATACATTTATTAAAAAATATTTTATAAATAAATAAGTATTATTATTTTTTACCTTTATATCCATTTTAATTAAAGGATTACTTAGATGTTCATTTATCACAGTTGAAAGTGTCTCTTTACTATCAGATACTACATCAATATCATCTTCAACATCAGATTCATTATTTTCATAAACTTGTCTACCTGTTAGTGCACAAAAATTTTTTGTATTTATCCATATTTTACTTAAAATGTATACATAAATAATTATATTTATTATTATATACCTGAAAAATCAATAATGATTTTTCTTGTTTTTCTTGAACCGTGTTTCTTTTCTTGGCGTTTTTCTTCTTTTTTTTGTAACTCTTCCCTTTGCTTAGATGATAACCAACCACTGTTAACTGAGTAATAATCCATCTGGTCATCTATTACAGTGGTACGCTTAGCACTGTATTATAAATAAAAATATTTCTTTTATTAAAATCTATAATTATAGCCTTTATTTTTTTTTGAAAAATGTTAGTAATATTTTTAATGTTTAGTTAATTGTAAGATAATTTCATTTGGATGATCCTAACCTGGTACGATCAAACTCTAATAACTTATTACGATGCTCAAGAGCTTTATTGTCAATGTCTGATATAACAGTTTGTTCAATTAATTGGTTATACAATTCTTTAGATTTATTACTATTGCAATTCAATAAAAGTTTCTCATCATTTGAACATACCTATAAAACATTTAAAAATGTTTGTATTTCAAAACAAATTTTGACAAATTAAATAAGTTCATACCAATTTACCACATATAACACATGGACCAGATCCTTCTTGTTTGCAAACAATTCGGCCACAATTCAAACAGTTGTTTACTAAACCATGTTTAGATGCTTGACAATTACACTTGTGACGACCTTAACCAGTACTAAATATAAATTCTAATAAATATTAAAGTTTATAAAGATAATGTTTTACCTTTTAAAAACACCTCTTGTCGATTATGACCTTCATCTGTATAAATGTTGACATATTTTTTATTTTTTGATTTGGATTCCTTTTTCTATAAATATAACCAATATATTTTAAAATATAAAAAGCATATTTTAAATATTAATTTATTAATTATTAAAAGTACTAAAAAATAAACCAATTACTTAACAATTGCAATAACACTATTAAAAAATGTATCCTAAATAGTAGACTATCAAGAAAAACAAAATATATAAAATAAATAAGGGAACAGATGGTTTTCTACTACATTGGCAATCAACATCATCTTAACTAGGGGACAATTAATGATATAGTGAGTGAAGCATAATGATATATAGAAAGGATATGTCAATTGTGAATAAAAATAAGGAACCTTCAAATTAATTAAGGTAAAAAAGATAATCTAATTTATTTTATAGTAATTTGCTAAGAAAAATGTAGATACTACAAAGGGTCTTAAGCATTTCCTTAATTTAGCATTTATATTTTGAAATGTTTTATTATAGATTAGCTGTAGAATGGTTTAGTTATAATAATTATTAACATTTAACATGGTAATTATTTTCAATTACATTATGCTGATAAACCACAGAAAAAGAGAAATTTTCTAAGATGTATAAATTACTTTGAATTTTTATCACAATTTCAGTAACTTTTAGACACAAGTATAGTTTTTTGAGCATGTAACAAATCAAAAATTGATTAAGATCAATTATGATAAGTATTTTATCTACAAAAATGATTTAATAATAAATCATTTGATACTTATACAGTATATTACCTATTGTAAAATTTTATCTACCAAAAATGGTGTATTCTATTAACTAATTAATCATAATTTATTAAATTAAAATTTACTTAATGTATCATTCAATTTCATGTACAATGCAAACATTAAAAAAAAAAAAAGCCTAGCATAATGATTAATTGGTTAAATATAGTTTCCGCTTTGAATTTAACTCAATTTGGATTGAATTTGTCAGCTAGTGAGGACTGAGAACAATTTTAAAGATAAAAAAATAGGAGAATAATCATGAAAGAAGTTTGAAGTGGTCTACTTAACAATGAACTCTTACAAAGTTAATATCTCATGATTGACTGATTAGTTAATTATGTCACTTAATGGAAAAAAAATTTTATATATTTCACTACATTTACACCTCAAGGCTCGTACTATTAAACATATTTATTCAATTTTCTTATACATGTAAGATGTTTTTAATTTTTTACAAAATGCATAGTATCCAATAAAAATATACTAAATAATTTTCAATAAATGTGTTTACCTTATGATTATTAGTTGTGTTAGTTTTTTGTGGATCTTCTTTTACAGGGTTTTTTATGTTTTGCTTAGAATCGTGTGTATTCTGAACACTGGAAGTTGGTTTTTGGTGGACTAAATGGAGCATTTAAATAAGAGTTAATCAACAAATAATAAAAAACAAATATTTAAAATTAACTTACAAAGTCTGTGTTTTTTTTTTAAATCTATTAAGAACTGTTTATGAACTTGAGATTTAATATCTAATAATGAATTACAGTAATCATCAAGATCTCGTTCCGACTGCATGGAAAATATGTATCTACAAACAATAGCAGTATTATCCGACAAAATTAAGTTTCAATGCAAAATTAAAATCAATAAATATTGTGCATACTCCGCCATGTCATTTTGAACTTCAAACTGTAGTAAAGCAGTAAGTTTATCACAAATCCACTGAATAAGTTCTTGCTTGGACATTATTATAAGCTATCAATTATAAGTAAAATATTAAAGTTGATAAATTGAGTAAGGAAATATGAATGAATAATCCTACGGTTTAAAATTCTAAGTCTCAATCATCAAGATCGCAAAATTATGCACAGTAGTTACTAGTTAATATTAATTTATTATCAAGTAGACTACCAAACCAACAATTCTAATTTAAAAATACGATAAGGAATACATTTGATAAGAAGATGTCAGTTAACTCCATAGAGTACTCTACGGTTAATGTCTATGCTCAAATCGTTAAATCTCAATAATAATTGTCATTCTTCACTATTCAGTATTCACAACTCAGTACTTAGTACTTACTAGTTTACTACTCAATACTCACTATACGTTCTCGTGAACTGTCCAAGACGGGAGAATTTTTCAAGAGCATTTAATTTAAATTATATTTGAATCTGTGCATTACACAACTGTGGTGGATAACGACTAACGAGGATTTAATGTGCGATGTTTAGCACGATGGTCGATGCCGTATACACGAATGAATTGAAATTATTTAATATTTGATTGATCAATAACAATTAACAATCAATCTATATAATAGATATACAATTAAAAGGACTAAAATATAACGTGAATTGAATATTGAAATATTCTAATGAACATTTGATATCATAGGTAATTATTTAAATTCCCTTCATTCTATCCCTATGTGATCATGAAAATATCTATGTAGTTATGGCAAAAAATTGTAATTAATAAAACCACCTACATAATAATATATAACCAATTTATACATAATAAATCCATAACTGTTATTAAGTTTTTTACTTAAATTTTTTTTCGAAATAACCAATCATATACCTAGGTACGTAATTTTACAATTAAATTATAAAATTACTTTTCGTTTATCATTGATAATTTGTGAATTTTTAAAACGTTTTTTGTGTCTCTTGAAAAATTATGTTTTAGTACACGAAAAGTTTTTTGTGTCAGCGACGAAAATATTTTACTTAACCGACGAACCTACAGGTTTAAGAGCATAGGTACACGGAACAAGCAATGAAACGAGGCTACTTAGGTACAGGAAATAAGTAACAGTCCGAAAAGTTGTATCATTGTAATATTATTAAAAATTTTGTTAAATAATCAAAATTTAGTTATACCTATAACTGAGGCACTTCGCGATAATACCTACAAAACGAATGCAAGATGATAAACACGCCTAACTGTCTAGGATATATAAATGTATTATGTAATATATTGTTAAATGTATACTCAAATAGTAAAATATAAATACTAATAATACTATAATGGTGTGGAAACGTCATATTATAATTACAATTATAATATTCACTTATGAGTTATGACTATAATTTCCCTTATAGAAAACTATAATGATATTAAGTTTCGACCGTCTTGCTTTTTCGTGGATATGCATTTTAATTAAGTAGGTACACATACTCTACGTCTCTACTATAGAATATTTAAATCATCGCGTTGGAATTGTTCTATCTTATATTTGTCAATTAAATTAACCAGTGTTTTGTTAATAAGCAACTTTTATTTTTTACATGACAACTCGGAACAGGTTTGTTATACATTTGAAGACTTTAACATAAATAAATATGTACCTATAATATATTATAAATCGTTTTTTTAAATACAAATACATTAATAATAAACTCTGTATTTTGTAAGCATTATGTGAAACATTTATATCATAATAAATTATATCAAACATCTAACACAGGGTAATTGCCTTGATTACAGGGTTGTCAACGATGCGTCTCGTGCGGTTGGTTTACAAACCAGTAACGATACTGCAGCCTGCAGGTCAACGATTTTTGGAATGATCTAACACGTCGCATTGTACAGTCAATCCAACTCATTACGTCTACATATTACCATCGCTATTTGCAACGCCAACAGCACAAACTTCTACAGAGCTTGAGAAGTCATCTTCTCAACGCCGATAGAAACGGCCTACGACGTTTGGATCGTGATGGTTCTGTTATTATTGGCACTAATGTTACGGGAGACATTAATGATTCTCAATCTCCCGGCTTGGTGTACTTCCTCGCAAACATAAGAGTATTGGTGGTAAGACTGGTAAGTACTTTCCACTCTCCGAAATGGCATTACTAATTTCCCGCGAGATCTCTTCGAACTCTAACAATTTTTCCGATATAGTTGTTCTAGTCCACCGTCCGCGTATTTCCGACGACGTTACATTCCTGTCGCTAGAACTCGACAACAACTGGTCACTACCATTCGGAAATAGCGAAACAGGCGGTAAATTGTTCGATCTCCGAGTGGCCGCCACCAGTAAGTCGTTGATTAGCCTATTCAACACCTTAAAATGCGCCAAAGTAGGTGATGTCAACTGGTGTTTACTGCGGAGTTGAGAGATCGCATAAACAGTATTATGCCTTCTGTCGAGTGTCAGGTCTTCCGCCGCGTATTCGTCGTCTCCTGTCATGCATCATCCTTTGTCGTCTATCAGGTATGCGTCCTCTTCCGACGTATAACTGCGCGTACTATGGTGTTTTTACGACAGTTTTAAAATATCGAATGTTCTGCACCGCTACTAAATTCACGTTAAAGTCGTTTTTGTCACTTCTGATTATCTCTAGCGGTGGTACATTCTGTGATCGATGATCATGTTAGTAATCGTCCGAAGATAGATCTTCAGTTAGAATCAGATCAGTTTGATCGTTATGTACAATTGCTATATTGCTATATTTAAGTGCATAATTAATATTATATCAATGACGAGAATCTAAATGTAATATTATAATCAATATTTTTAACTTGTAAATACAGTAGAACTTCGATTAACCGTCACTGTCGGGACCGGGGCTATGACGGTTAATCGAATAGACGGTTAACGGAAATTTTGCAACAAAAAAAAACGTGTACATACATAATACATATACACACATTTCTGCCATCTTCGAAACATGACACATAAACTACGAAAACACTAATACACACGGTACACACTTACACGTAGGCTGTACGTCGGTCACTGATTAAATTACAATACATACACACATAAATTTATAGTTCGTTTATCATGTTTATCGTTCATATTGGATATGTACATATTACAAACTATTTTTATACACTTTATAGTTACTGTGTTGGGCACCACGACGAGTTTATCACAATCGTCTAATCGCCTAATTATTTTTTTTTTCGGCGATGACCGATGACGGATAACAGAGAGTGACGGTTAATCGAGTGACGGTTAATCGAAGTTCTACTGTAATTTATAAATTATACTAATATAAATTTATTATTAAATAGTTAAGCATTATAAAATCAAACTTACATAAAACTTAATTTAAAAATATTATGACTTGTTAATTTTTTTTTATTTTGAAATGGTATTTCCCCTTATTTGTTTATGAAATAATTCGCATAGTTATCTCTAATTTCTATAATCGAAAACTGACGTTTCTACCCTGGTACTTTATATAGTTCAAATGGACATTTAAGTAGTTTTCATTTGTCTCTTCATAATTACACCCATCTCTTTTACTTACAAAGTTATGAAAAACGTGATATGCTTTGAAAATATTGTCATAAAATTCAGGCTCTGCTAAAATTGGTGTATGTAATACTACTAAATACTAATACTTGCCACTTATTTGCAAGCACCTTGAATGCGCATTCAACAGTTCTCCCTGCCCTAGACAGTAGACAGTCTGTAATTAAAATTCGTCGAGTATCATCGAGACCGCGGCCTGGAAACGGTCGTAATATATTTATACGAAGACCAAATGCTTCATCTACAACAAAAACATGATTGAATATTATGAATAACACTCTCAGTTTAAGGCACTAGATGGGAAATTTGAAGTAAGTTTGAGTATGATTGCTTGCCAAATGCCCTTTCTCGAAGTACACTTAAATCAGATTCCTGTCTATAGACTCCAATATCAATAACAACAAAATTTAAATTGGCATTCACTTCTGCCATTTTTTATAATTATAATAGAGTGAACCAACATTATTCGAATTTTTATATTTGATGTGCTTGCCAGTTTGCCTATCTATAGCTCCTGACAATTTGGGAAATTAGTTTTTTTCGTAAAACACTTTAGAGATTTGCAGCTGTTTCCTTAGTAGGTTGTGGCATTTCGGTTTCTTTTAATTTTAACCAAAACCAAAGTACATAAAATGTTTTTTTAACTATACTATTAGTTATAATTTTTGCGATGCAAAAATTGAAGTGTAACGCTTCAAAATTTGTACCCGTGGACAGATATCTGTTAAAATCAAATATTATAATTTATAAAGAACATACCCAAGAATTAATATAAATTATTAATTATGTGGGCTATATAGTTTTCTTAACCGTTTGATTGTTGAAAATTATTTTTATTTGCACATTGCTATGCTTTTGTTATTCAATATACATTTTATCGCACTAATATATATCAGATAAAAAATAAAAAACATAAAAAGTGATTTTCGAAGTAAGTAAAAAAAAAAAAACTTTACTCTTATTCCGAATCTAATTTTTCTTTTTTAACACAGCAGTAAAAACATGGAAGAAATTCAACATTATTTTATACTAATATTGAAACAAATTTACTTTACCATTATCTTACAGGTAAAATGTTAGAAACATTTTTTTTAGAAAAAAATTAAATAAAAATATGTTTATGTGCATTAATGTTTAATTGACAAGCATTACTATGTTTTTGAACCTATATTTTTCTAATTTTTTTTAGGACAACTGGTAATTTTGAAGAAGAAAATGTTAAAAACCGTGATAAAAATTAAGTTTAAATGAACATAAAGATATTTGTACCAAAACAGGAAATTCGGTCTATATCCGGAATTGTACTGTTTGGTAAAACATGGAACACACTGATGCTCAGCAGTCATGCTGAATGCCGATTCCTGTTACGTTTGCATCATTTTTGTACATACCAATTACATATAAAACCAGTGGTGCATTTTTCACTATAAACAAAGTAATCATGTGTTTATAATGGCAATACTTTAGGGGTGGTAATCCAACGTTTTCAAGCACATTTTCTTCGCAGTGATAACATTCTTCTACATCGCAGCCTCCGCATTTATTCATAGTATTCGCGAAATTCTCAACTTTTGTTCTAATTATTATTATTATTATTATTATTATTATTATTATTATTATTATTATTATTATTATT
>NW_020271635.1:3380799-3385715 GCF_002803265.2 Melanaphis sacchari
TTATTATTATTATTATTATTATTATTATTATTATTATTATTATTATTTATAGCTTTTACAGCCAGTTTAGGATCTCCGTTGCTTTTTAATTCGTCTATCTCTCCGTTATAATGTAGAGTATATATATTATATATTGTATATATGTAAATTTTAATACAAATTGAGAGTATTTACAAATGCTGTATACCAATAAATTGGGAACCCTGCTGTGATGATTTTCAAAATATCAATAGCCAAACTATCTATTATGATTTAAAATAATAAGACGTATAAATATGAGCACTACTCGATTTCCTTAGCAACGTTATTGTATTTTATTAATAAACTGTAACTTTTCGATGAATTTGATTTGTAAATTCAATTTACTAATATGTACTAATGTATGAAGTTCTATAATTTTTTTGTTTCTAATTTTCTTAAAACTTTTTAAAGTTTTTTTAATTTATTTAATAGTTAGTTTAATAACTACGTCTTATTTATATTTAATTTTAATGCAAATATATTACAATTTATTATTCAATAGCGTGCTAAAAGACGTGGAATTGTTTTAACTCATTTTTTGTAACACGGTTTTGAATATCTGCGTATATATATTACACTGAAAAAATGAGTTATAGATAATATGCTTTATAATTTAAAATATATTTTTTTTAGATGATCAATTTAGATGTATTATCAATATTCAATATTAATTAATGCTCCGTTTCATGAAATAGAAGTGAAGAAAAAATAGACGTAATTGTTATATTAGTATTAAGTTTATTTGTTTTTTTTTTATATGTATAGTTATAGTTCAGTACTATGTATTTACTTGTAAATATTATTGTATTTACTTAATATATGTGGATTAGGCCTACTTCGGGAAACCATATTAAAAAAAAACGCGCCGTTATGTGTAATACCTCATGATTTTATAAATAACACATCCGGTAATATATTTATTAGAGATTGTTATTCGATATATCTAAGGTGGTGTGGAAATTTACACAATTTTATACATAAATAGTTAGTATAATTTTTATACTAACAACGTGTTAGTGTAATTCAATATTTATGGCGGTTTTACGGGAGAAAATTTAATCGCTAGAAAGTTCGTAAATTTTCTGAGTGGAGAAACAAAACGTTTAACTGTTTCCGCCGCATGCAACTTGCATGCTACGCAGGTTATGATACACAGAGTCGGCGCGAGCTATTTTGCCGCCCTTGGATAAATTATAAATGCCGCCCTATTAAAACTAAATAAATAAAAAAATTAAATAATCATATGATACAAATTATGCAATAATATTGGTTTATCTAAAAACATTTATTTTCATAGTCATAAACATAAAATTAAAGTATAAAATAGTTTTTACATAACACATAGATATAAATATATTAATAATATTAATACAATTATAAAATTGAATATCAAAATATAATCAAAATATCAGCCCAGTCAAAGGTGATACGATAATAGGTAAAAAATAAATATAAATATATCGGATAAATATATCGGAGCAACCGTTTATAATTGATCAATTAACAACAAGTAATTTGAAATGGGAACCGTACAATGATAAAGTCCATACTACGAGTAAGGAAAATAAAACAATTAATAGGATTAAAAAAATAAAAGAAACGATTAATACGGAACATTTGAATAATGAAGAACGCGAAAATATTTTAGATTTATGTAGCCGTTTCTCTGACTTATTTTTTCTTGAAGGTGACAGGCTGAGCGTAACCAAAATAGTCACACATAAAATAAATACTCCTAGGTGTGTAAAACCGATAGATATACGTCCGTATAGGTTACCTCATGCTTATCAAGAAGAAATAGAGAAACAGATAATAATACGCGATTCTGTTTCACCATTCAATTTTCCGTTAGTAGTTGTAAAAAAGGGAAAAAACGCGTTAATGAACACGTCTCTATTAATTTATCCTAATTGGGAAAATCGAATTAAAAGGAAAAATTCCAATAAACCATATCATGACCAAAACGCGAATATATTAGAATTACATGTAGGAGATAAGGTGTTGCTAAAAGAACAAAACAAGAAAAACGTATTAAGTTTAAATTGGTCAGGACCATACGATGTGATAATGATACATGACAATGAGAATATAACAATAAAAAAAGGGAGGAAGGATTACAGAATACACATTAATAATGTTAAAAAGTTTTTCGAGACCAATTTATAAACACTGTTGTGTTCATAACATTATACATATTATATATATTTTTGTATCTGTAGTATTTTCCAGTAATTTTTATTGTATGTTGTCGTAAAATTTTATTTTATTTTAAAAGCTTTATAACAATGTATAATATGTTGTTTAAAAAGAAATTACATTATTATTATTATGAAAAAAAAAATATATATAATACTAAATTTTAACTGATGAATTCTTTACGAATATATCATCATAAAAGTAAAATAAAATGTGATAAAGCAACAGATAAGGGTATTTTAACTTAAACAAGAGAAGGAGACGATAGTAATGGTGAAAACACTAGAGCATCTGAAAGAGGAGGTAAAGGCTATGACGATCGATAACAATATAAAAATTTACATTTCTAATCATTTCATTCAGTTGAATCTAATGTTACAATTACATTTATCTGCGACCGATATATTGTTCGACGTCATACAAACTGTCAGAGTCAGACTGATACATCCTCCTTTTCTAAAAACCCAAAGAGTTGTTAAAATAAATTTTTAAATATAAAAATAGGTTTACCCAGTGGGACAGATTTACCAATTGATCTAAACGAAAAAGTGTACAAGAGATAATGCCACTCTCAGACATAACGATCTATTATTCGAATGACAAAATTATTTTTAATTTATATGTACTGTTAGTTTACTAACATGAACTAACACTTTTTTCAGTTAATACCGATACCAATTTGTACGAATAATAAATGGTTATATTATGTAAAACCTAATTATAGGTTTTTAGCTGTAAGTAGGTCAAAAGAACTGTTTTCCACATACGATGAAACAGATCAAAAGTTTTTGTAAACATGCCGGCGATTTCCTTTTATGTCCTGGAATTTACCTTTTACATCCAGAAATATAACTGTGGCAATTTCAGACTCCAGTACACATCGAAAAGCCACAACAGTCGGAACCAAACGTTGACGTTCCATCAACTATACAAATACAGTACCAGACCAAGGACGACATTATTCCAGTGCCACCCGCACCTTAGATAAAGACAAGGTATTCCGTGTACCCCACCCCGATGTGATACGGAGTATCGTCTTATAGGGGAGGAATGTAGTAAACCGACGTTTTTAGCATAAAAACGTAGTTCTAAAGTCCAGTGGCCTAAACCTATATCACGCCACCTAATCGGACCACTGATGCTGCTTCCTGATTGGATTAGGAACATCACGCTATTTCTTTGACGTCAATCATCTTTTCCTAATCACGGCATGTCTCATATAAATAGGAGCCCTCTTCACAGGGAGCTCCAGAGAGTATTTCATACACAAACGTTTCACCTATGCTTACCAAGAGCCTCTATAGGAAAACGTTCCACACACATATTCTCTCCGGTTTAATATTTCAATACTAAGTCGAAACACTTCTAAAAAGTTTATATTTAATAAATTGTTTAAAGTAAATATTAATATTTTGTTATTAATACTAATTCAAACATAAACCTCTTCTCTTCCTCAACTACGATGTTGTACCGACATTGTGCATTCGTCGTTAAAGAAGAATTGCAGTAACTACGATCAAGTGACAGCGACGGGTTACTACATCGTCCCACCACGAATAAAATAAATAAATAAATTATATATTATTATTATATGTATTATTAATAATGCAGAAATGCATAAGTAAGTATAGATAGGTATATATATATTTTATACTTGATCATAATTATAATGGAGTTGGCCAGAACTCAGATATTAATCTGACGCATTTAAACCATAAGATATATCTGAGTTATGGCCTTCAATATAAATATATGATCAAAATATACTCTACATAATATATATTATTATACCTATTACCACTTTATTCTTGTAATAATATATTTATTTTTTTTATTTAGGCGGGTGATAACAAACAAATACCAATAGTTTAATTTTAGCAATAACAGTACACGGGTACGTACAGTAATATAATTAGATGTCTATTATTTAATAATATTCATTTGGGTTTCGATTGTAACACCACAGATGCCCTGCGATTAATAATATGATGTGTAGATCGTATATAAAATATTTTAATTACTGCAATCAACAATTAATAAATTGAGTACTATTTTCATTTCAATTATTTAATTTCGTAACATCATTTAATTTACATGACTAGAACTCATAATTTCTGATTATCATCTGTTTTTAATTTCAATTTTATAAATGTAATTATATATCTATATAATTGTTAACTTAACGATTATTTATCGTACATCATAAATAATTCTTTTAGCTGGATCACACTATGCGTTTTGTCAGCAGCAACACTATCATTAAGCAATCGGACGATCGTACTGTGCGTTTTATCGGTAACCGAATATACAAATGAGATTAAAAAGCAAAATCGTTTTTTTTTATAAAAACTTTTAGTAATTACACTTCGACAATTATGGTTAAATATTACATAAAAGCAAAATTACACAAAATTAATATTACAGATAAATTAAATTTTAAACCATTCTAGGTTGAAGAGATATAGTAGGTATAGTTAATTTTGGTGGTGAAGAAGGGTTGAATGTCGAGTTTGACATTAAAAGTGAATGGGTGAAGATTGCGTTGGGAACGAGGACAGTAGTATGTGAATATCATAATCATGGGATCGTGGACGTGGAACATACATAAAGGAGAGTCATTGAGAAAGTTTGTAAGTGTGAAGGTAGTGAGGTAGTTAAAATCTTAAACGTGAAAAGTTTATTTTACGATTTGGTTGGCT
>NW_020271635.1:3392859-3587517 GCF_002803265.2 Melanaphis sacchari
GCCGGTATTACTTCGTTCAGTTACGTGTACTAACTCTTCTGCTTAAGTCCAACGCCTCATGTTCCCCACCACCTTACCTGCCTGTGCCTTTAGCTGAGGGCCACACACGGTCACCGATCGAGCCGTGGGATTGTTTCATTTCAAGTATTGCTTCGGCCTGGTGAAAACCGCACCGGGTCTTCCTCCTCTTGCCAGCAAACTCTGGTATCGACGCATGGCCATATTCAACTCGTTTGAGGAATGAGCAGGCTGTCCGCAAGTGAACACGTTTTCACCGGAGAATTACTCCGTAACGCTTCCTATCATCACTTCTCGGCACTTCTGCGGATCCCTCGGACAGATCACTGAAGATACTGGACATTTCCCTGGACACTGCCGGATTACCGAAACTCGATACTTCCCGATTTCTGGTTTTCCACAATCTGCTCCGTATGTCCAGTCACGCTCTCAAAACTCACACTTGAGCTTTTGACCGGATAATTAGGCTTTTGCCCGGAATTGATTTTCTCTCGACAAAATGCTGGTCGGAAGGTTGGGAACCCACGGCATGCGCACCTGTTGCGCCACCGTTCGGTCGACCTAAGCTTTTTCACATACCCTGCCAGCGTTCCACTCTCGCTGAGAGTAGCAATTGTTAATTAGCTAGCCGCTTGTCGACTTGTTTCAGCCCCTCCAGTCTATCAACATCTGTTCCATAAAGTGGTTTATCAATCTCCGCCGTTGCCCTGTTCTACGTTCTGGACTCCAGTGCTATACTTCCAGTACCAAGTGACGTCCGTCAACCCCAAACCTAATCTGATCTTGGATCCATGTTTTAGACCTAATATACTCTCCAGGTGCTAAGAGTTTATCGCTTGGACCCCGGTCTCAATACCACGTATGCGAATGGTCCCGGTTACATTCTGCAATATTTAACCTCACTAATGCATTTCAAGTAATCATTGTGGGATTAAATTTACCTTGTCATGTATCTATCTAATTAAATTGACGATTGGATACGAAACGTAACATGCTCGGGCTATCGCTGGAGATATGTACTTTCACATCATAAATAGCAAAACGCAGTTTAGCTCGGGAGGAATTGACGCATATGTAATTTTGCCAAAATTTACCACACTAGATTGGATAAGCCGCTTAGTTTTTGTCTACATTAAAAATATAAATAATTTGAATACAAACTATTTGAACAGTATGATCAGGACACCTATTGTGTTCTTTAACCCGATACGTGCTGAATTTTAGCTGTTACGCAAAATTATTTTAGTTAAAATATGCACTTACCCTTACTCCTTCCGACTGCGCCAATGGTAGGTGTATAAGGTTCGGAATAGAATAACGACACGGGTTGTAACGTCGGAAACATTCACTTTGTTAAGGTATCATTAAGCATAAACGACGCGAGCGTGTCGACGACGACTGGTTTTCAAGTTGAGCTCGATCACCGCTCTGACCGCCGTTAGGTCAAGGCCTGATGGCGGCGGCCAGACCGGTTGTCCAGTCCGCGTTATCGCGGATCGAAAGCAGCCGCGGTCATTCGATAACGACCGTGTCACGTATGGGGAATTAAGAGGCTAGATTGGGTTGGATTCTTCTTAGCTTGAGATGCTTCTTGTCTTGGTGGTCCATTCTACCATCGTTTGTGTGTCTGGAAGCATTGATGCTTTTTATTTTACCGACTGAATTGTTAGGAGCGAGCGGACGATTGTCGTCGCCGCCCGAAGACGACGCCGGCATTATACAAAAGGCGATAGCAAAACTAGATACGGAGCGACAATTAACGAACGACTTGCTTCGATGGTTGACTTATCGCGACTGCGTTTTTAATTTAAATTTAAATTTTAAACTGATTTTTTATTTAAACGAAATGTATCTAATATTATAAGGAAAAAATAATAAAAAGGTTGTGTGATTAGAATTATTTGTTTTTATTTAAAACGTGTATCAACTAATTATGCTAATAAATAATAATATACATCTATAATATAAATAAAATATAATATATATATGTATATTACAAATATATTTTAAGTTTTTTAATTATTTAAATTTAAAAATGATTATTGATTATTCATAAAATTTTCAATTTCGGTTTCCGATAATCCGCGCAAATGTGATCGGACAAACTGCATTGCATGTATTGTGCTTTACATCCCGAAATGCAACCGGACGGTTGGGCCGCAACACGTTGCGGTCGCTTCCAGACGGTTTTTAATCGGTTCCGCAAATCGGTCTAGTCTGGCACTGATAACGCGTTTTATATTTAAATCTATTTTATTTTAAACTGTTGCGGTTTGGCTCCGGTTGGTCGGGAACCGACAAAACGCATAGTGTGATCCTAGCCTAATAGTTTTAATTGGCAAAAATCTTTATTTTCGTTTATGGTATTTCCATTATCGTGATTGGTATCGCCTTTCGTGGATTTTTTTTCTAAACAAACAATGCTTTTGATTAATAAAACTGAAAGTTATGTAATATTTTAATGTTAATATTATCTAGGTTAGGTATTCCAATTTTCAATTATTATTCTATTTATTAATTAGATTTTGAATTTTGATTATTTTATTAATAGATATTTCGTTCAACTGTATCGCAGGTATTTAAATATTCTAATAATAATCGAGCAGGTCTGCCATAGCTTTTTTTTACCTATAAGTTGTGTCATTATATATTCCCCATTTTTGATGATTTTTCGGAGGATGTCCAAAATTCTTTTATGTAAATATGTTACTCGTATAAATTCACCAGTGAACACAGCTATGCGTCATGTGGATTTTTGAGCGCTTACTGTTAATTTTTATGTCTTACGCGAAGGCTGTTGCATAGCCTACTTTACGGGCAGTATTTCTTTTTTTGAACTTTTTTGTCTAACAACTAATAAACTTAGTATGGAAATTTGAATAATAATCAAGCAGCAAATTTGGTCGACTTGAAAACGAGGGGATTCATGATTCATAACTCACCCAAAACATACTTTGTACGACATCGAAAACACGTGCATTATCCCTAGAACCATTTGTCGAGACATAATATACAAGGAATTCTTTTAAGCAAATGACAATAAATTATCGTTTCCACGTGAACTACACTATAATATGTAAAGTAGATAATATGCTCATCACTGATGTTTTTGTTTCTCATCATTTTATAACGAGAATGAGATGGTTTAATAGTTTCAATGTTGGCTCATGCTTAAATGACCTAATAAATCTATAAACCTAATATATATTATATAATGTTATTTTATTTTATTTATATGAATCGATGATTTTAAAAACGACACAAGTCAAATTTTTTGTGAAACGTCATGAGTCAGAAAACTTTGGAAGTCAATATTAAAAAAAACATCATATTATTTATATACACAAATTGTGTATAATCAGTGTATAATATATTTCTACAAGTATTCATTTTTAAATAAGAATTTTTTTTTAGAATTATTTAAATTGTACACTTTTTATCAATTATCCAAAAGTTTTAAAAAATTGACTCATGTCGTTTCTGCAATCATCGATTCATATACATAAGTATACATTTAAGCAATTACCCTATTTGGAATACATATATATTAATATATTATTATAATAATATTAAATTAGTATAATTACTATTTCTATTTTATTACATATAGGTATTTAATCAGTTGATTTATTGATCACAAAATATTAATAATTATTATTATAAATTACTAAATCAATGGCTTTTGTTTTTAGTCTTAAATGTCTTAATGGTCTGTACAGTGTACGTCTTGAAGTGTGTATAATACTAATATTTACCAATAAACCAAGTAAGCACGTGCTTATAGCGGAAATATTTTAGAGGCGGAAAATTTGAGTCGTAATAATATTTTTTCTTTTATAAATTTGTAAAAAGTTTGGAGAAATATTATATGAAATAAAACTTACACAATATTTTTTAAATTGTAAAAACTCAGAATATGTCAATTACCTATACATCAAGATATCAAATTTCCAAAATAAAATTGTATATAAAAGTGATAAAACTTATAAGAGCTTTTCTAGTATCATCGGCGTAGTCGCCGCCGCACAGAATTACGGTAGGTATTTTTATAATATTTAAACTAGATTTTCGTAATAAAAGTTCAGATAATCATTATATTTTTCGAAACTGACTCCATGTGAAGCCACTTTAGTTATTTTCTTAATACTTACCCAATGAAATAATAGAAATAATAATAATATTATTTTTATTTATCTATCTTTTCTATATATTAAAACGTATCAAGAACTATTTAAGGTTCAGCATAGATGAGAATAGATTGAATCATTGAGTTTATTAACAATAGAAACAGAATTAGTAAACAACATTTATTTTGATTTTTCAACTCAAAAATAACGCCCAAAGCCATAAAAAGTGTAGATTAATATTTTTTTTTTTTAATCTACGTTATTAACGTTCTTAAAAAATGTATTATTCCACAATTCACAATATAGCTTTTATTTTTTATTAGCACATATTTTAATATATATGATTTTTCGTACCATATCTACATGTATGATATATGGGTCATGTGTATTAATACTATATTTTTATTTCATATTTATAGTTTGTAATATTTGAGAAAAATGTAAATACGTGTACCTTTTACTAATATATATGTACTTATAGTTCTTATAATTTCAATTTTATATTATAATTTGATGGCTTCAAAAGTAACAAAATTTTTTATCGAAGTATAAAATAAAGTAATTTATTTTTATACCTAAAAAGGCAGAAATTTTTTTTTTGTACTTACAGCGACACAGTAGTTAAATCTGTATAAAACTATTATAGTCACAACTGCTGGTTGAGCTGATCATACACATTTAACTACAGTCTACATTTAAAGTTATAGATCAGTAATTATTTAATGACTAAGTAACTGTAAAAGGTAATTTATTATGATTGAAAATTTGTAATGTTGATTTGTTTTTAATGTGATACATTTTTAGTTGATTATAATTTAATGATAATTTTGTTTCTTGTTTTTAAATTGTAATTTATGATTGCTTATTGGTCATGCAGTTTTAAAGAATTTTAAAACATTAATAGCCCATTTAAGTCACCGTAAAATATATCATAATTCATAACAATTAACTAATAACTAGGTATAGTTCAAAATCAAAATATTGACTTAATATTATACATAAAAAAATAATTTAAATAATATTTTACATTTAAATGTTAGTTAGAACTTAGTTATATTAATATTTCAATTTCCAAGTCTAGACTACACTAATGTGATCGTGTTTCAATATATATTTTAATACGTATTTTGTAGGTAGATAACAATATGGGTTACACGTTATCGTGTTGATGTTGGATAAATTATTTACGACACGGCTAGTGACAACTTGGCCAAAGGCCATACCATAGCCATGATAACGGTTTAAGGTATGTCTAATCTTCCATCGTTGTTATGTACTTCATGAGATTTTTAAAGGTACACTGTTATTCTGTGTTATCACTTATCAGTGTTCAGTTATCAATTACAAAAAATATAGTTGTAAGCCATGACATAAAAAGGTTATTTTCTACATTGTGTCATAACTTATAAGTTTTAATTAATGCATTTATCAGTATTAATCATGGGCAATATTTAAATAAATTATTAAAAATTGATAACTATTAGGTATCTCCAGTTTGAACATACAAATAGTTTAAACATGTCTTATTTATAGCCTATAGGAATTCAGGATCATCAACATGCTATACATAAATATTTAGCATGTAAATCTTGCAATGATTGATGTTCATTGTTCAGTAGTTTAGTTATATTTTAAAGTTAAAATATAGTTTAAAGTAAAAGGTAATTGTTTGAAGAATTAATCTTAAGTACATTTTATAACATGTAAGATTTGATAATTTAAATATTTAAAAATGTTATTAAATATTATGTGTAGCTATGTAAGTGCTTATGTTGAATGTTATGAAAACAGTTTTTATATATTAATAACAAATTTTCTAATTCAGTACACAATTGTATAACTATTATTTTATCATTTTTATGTTATTAAGAGTACAATACACTCGCATGAGTTATGTTTATCTTACTAATGTATACTGCATAGCATAGTAAATTGTTCATTTTGAATAATCTATTAGCTCTGATATGTTTGATAAAACGGGGAATTTTTGAATCATCAAATTTAAAATTTAAAATATTACCTAGTGAACTGTATAGGCATTTTTAATGTTATTTTAATTTTAAAGTAAGTTATAAGCATTTTAAAAATCAAGTTTGTATATTTTAAAATGTTTATAACTCACAAAATAAGAATATTAAAAAAATTCTATAAGGTTGACTAGGTAATATTCTTATTTTTAAATTTGGCAATTGAATTCACTGTTATATTAAAAATGCCAGAGTTATTGGATTATTCAGAACGAACAATTTGGTATGTTTCATGTTTTTTTCTTGAATAATCAACAGTAAAAGAGGATGTGTGTAAACAATACTACTTTTCTGCTGTCATAAATTATTGTAGTTTACAATTCAATACATAACCTAATATATGTCATAAGTTTATAAGTCAGAAGCACCGCATACAGGTGTTTTCTTAACATATTAACATTTTTTAATAACCTGTAATCTGTATAAGATTAAAAACCACTTGTGTGATGTATTATATTAGATTATTTAGTTACTCTTGAAATTCTAATCTGTATGTTAATAATACCTTGTTATATAACTATAAATATAAGAATAGAACAGTAGTTATAATTATATAAAACTATTTTATCTTAAACAATTAGATAATATACAATATTTGTAACAATTTGTTTAAAGAAAGCGAATCAAAATTATTTATAAAGATAATTTATCTAAACCGGTTATCAAATATCATATGTAACTACTTGACCTTATAGTAAATAACATTAATGATGATTAAAATTTGGTACCTTGGTACCTATAAAAAAATATATAGTATCATTTTATTTTGATTGTCAATAATAATTATAATACTAAATTTAATTCATTTTTGAAATTTTATAGTTAAATGTTTTGTTTTAACATGACATGGAAAACCATTTCTTTGTGCTTGTGCGTTTATGGTGTTTTAAAAGAGTTTCGTCCATCAGAATCTTATTTCATTCCTTATTTACTAAGTCCGCGAATGAATTTTACTGAAGAACAGGTTAGAATTATTTTATAAATATTAAATATATAAGTTTTTTAAGAACATTAATGTATTTTTATTGTTAATTTTTAAGTTATATAGCAATATAAAATAATAAAATGTTCTTTATTTAGTATGAATAAGGTAAATGTAAGGTATCTATTAAATAATTAATTATATTAATATGTCTAATACAACTTTTAACTCCCATCAAACCATATCAAAACTATAATTTTTTTTTAATGGTTTTACTCTGTGTGATTAGAGTAGTTAGTTATAACTTGCAAGTTAAGACAAAAATTGTGTAAAGAACAGTATTTAATTTTTGTAATGTTTTAAGCTATTATGATTAAAATTCCAATGGTTAGTTCAAAATTTAAAAGTAACTTAAAATTTAAAATTTGTAAGCATACATTTTAATGCTTGTAATTTTTTTAAGAAGGCAATATTTAACTTAGTTAATATATATAGTATTAAATTGTATATTTATATGTGCTATTTACCAAAACGACTCCAAAAGACATTGTATTATAATATTCTTTAAAACAAATTGTTTATTAAGAGATACTTATATTAAATAAAAATATTAATTAATTATAATAGGCTTGCTTTTTATTGAAAATAAATTTATATTATATTTATTGATAATTGAAGAGCTGAAAGAAAAATTAAGAAACAATTTATGGACTATACGATATGGATACTAATAATAATTATTTATTACTACATTATCATAATTAAATATATTTATATCAAATTTTAGGTTAACAATGAAATACTTACTATTGGTGTTTATGCTTCAATGATATTTATAATACTTGTTTCTTTAACAACTGACTGGCTGAGGTACAAAATTGTAATTGTTATCCAAGCATTTTGTGGTGTTTGTATTTATGCTTTGTTATCTTTTCTTACAAGTTTTACATCTATTATTGTAAGTATTATTTTTATTATTTTAAGTGTATAATAATAATTTTTGTTGGTTTTTTAATCTAAATATCTTATTATTTTTAGGTAGTTCAAATTTTGTATGGCATGTTTGTTGCTACAGAAGTTGCATACTTCACATATACATATTCTGTTGTGAATATAAAATATTACCAGAAAGTTACTAGTTATATAAGAGCTGCACATCTTTTAGGGCGTTTCTTTTCAGGGTTTTTTTCTCAGGTGTTTATTTCAACAAAATTATTTGATATATATCAATTAAATTTCCTTACATTAGGAAGTTAGTATGTTAATATTGAAGATGTGATGTAATAGTTTTTTATATATTTATATAATTTTATAATAATATTTATTAAGGTCTGACAGCTGCATTGATATGGACTATGACATTACCAGCTGTAAAAAAAAGAAGTGAAAACGATTCAACAATTCAGAAATTAAATTTAGGTGAGAGAATATCAGGAACAAATATAGAGGACAGAGATAATGATTCAATTGAAAACGATACAGAAGTAAATAGGAGTTAAGAATTAATGAAGAACAAAAAATAACGTTTTTATACTTATACTTAGGTACATAATTTTTTTTAGCATAGCAAGATGTCTTGGAAATATTTCAAGACCATGTGTAAAGAGTATAAGAGTTTGTATATTTTGAAATGGTCATTTTGGGTTATAACTGCAACTTGTTGTTTTAATCAAGTACAAAAAAATTATAAATTAAATAATAATTGTATGTTTGTTTATAATTTTTAAAATGTTTTACAATTAGGTTTTGTTTTACATTCAGTCATTGTGGGAATCTTTAAGTCATGATGAATGTCTTGAGAATAGTACTATTTGTACTAAAACTTCAGAATGGAATGGAGCTGTTGATGCTGTTTATACAATAATAAGTATGATTCATATTTAAGTATAAATTATAAAGTTAACCAATTTAACACCTTAGTTATAAAAATACGTGGCATAAAATTAGTTAATATTGGTTTATTTTTATTAATTGTAAGGAACTAAACTAACATCCTCAAAAATGTGAGTACTTATTTTAGATTAGATGGATGCAATATTTTGGAATAATTATTCAGGAGTGTGGTAGATACATTTTAGAATTTATTTGTATATTAATATAAAAAATTTATTTGTCAATAAGTTTAAATAACAGTATACATTCAAACAAAAAATTACTACAGTAAAATCTTTCATATAATATAATTTCCTGCATAATACGCTCATTTTCACGAGTCCTTCATTTTGATAGCAGTTAACATATAAATTACTCCAGATAATATGCTTTATTTTCCCGGATAAGATACTCTATGTCAATGATGTTTTGTAGTTAAAAATAAATAATCACAATAATGTACAATATAATAATTGATTAAATAAGGCATCGCAACTTAGTATATAGTATGATGTGTACATACCATACGATAAGGATAAGCTTTTAATATACTCTGCTATTCACTTGTTATCTTCCCGCAACAAATGCACTTGATCATGTACACAAATTAAGAAGATTAATTGCATCTTCTGATAATACAAATGAAACACTACAAAATCTTAATGAAATTAAAAACTTCCTCTACTCAAAAAATTTTAAAAATGCAAAACAAACATAAATTGATAATTTTTTTTAAGTTAAATGAAGTATGTAATTTATAGGTATGTATGTAAATGTAAATTATAGTTAATATTTAATTTGAAATAATAAAAATAAAATTTAATAATAAGTATGTATGTATTAGTATTCTATACTATTAATAAGAATACAATGTAAATGCAACCTAGATAAAAAATTCAAAATTTTGTATACAATTTGTATTTGTCGATTTTCTAGTTTTCTTGCATAATACAATTTCTTGCTTAATACGTTATTTTTATCTTGTCCCTTGGAAAGCGTTTTAAATGGATTCTACTGCATTTATGATGCTGCCTTAAAGCATAGCTTGTAATGGGTGCAACAAGTTAAATATAACTGTATGTTATATAATAATATAATATACTATATAATACATAAGTTAGCAATGAAAATAAAGCTAATGTAGAAAAACAGGAAAATATAGTGATTGGAGTTTTTATAGTTTTTAAAGTAATCCCTTTTTGCCTTTCAGTAACACATCCTTGACAAAATATCTTATAATATGTATCTTGTTATGTATTCATTTTCTCCTATATTTATTAATATTTTGAAGTATAAATTATTTTATTTTTTATGAATATAATGGTAGTTTTCAAAACTTAATAATAAATGAACAATTAATTTTGCTTTAGGTACATTTATCACATTTTTATGTGGTTCTATTAATATGAATATGGATAAATATAGTAATTTACTTATTATAGTAACATCTTTAGTTCAATTTGTTACTCTTTATTTATCAGTGGTATATAACTCAATCTATATATCATATATCAACTACATAATTTTTTGTACAATTTATCAAGGGATGATGACCATTGCCAGGTTAAATTAATAATAATTTTATTTTAAATTTTATGTTAACAAAATCAAATTAACATTATTATTTTGTAATAAAGCTCTGAAATAGCCAAATGTGTCAATAAAGATAACCATGGGTTTGTGTTTGGTGTTAATAACTTGTTAGCATCAACTTTACAATCATTAGCTACATTTTTTATGACTATGGGAGGTTTGTCGTTGTCATCTAAAATTTTGGTAAATATATATACTCTATTATCTAATCATGTTACTAAATAGTAAATAATGATATTTATTTTTTATAGTTTGAATGGTATGCTGTATTTTGCTTAATAATTGGAGTATTTTATTTATTTTTATCAATTTTACAAGTTGTTAAGAAGTAAGTTATAATAAACATATTTAATACTATAAAATAATGTATTAATCAAGTGATCTTCATAATTGAAAAACTAATAAGTAATTAAGATATTTATATTTGTTTACTCAATATTACAATATGCTATGTTAAAGATTATTGTAATTAATAATTATTAAAAACATTAATTTAATATTTATTACTTTTTGTGTTACAATTATTGGTAAGTTATGTAAAATTATTGTTATTTAATACGAAGATAGTATACCTATTTATAAGTGGAAATTAGAAATATTTTAATCTTATAATAAACATGTATATTTAAAAAGAACTCCTATTATAATGTTCAAGTTCTACAATAATTTAAATAAATAAAATGAATTTTATAATATGTTTTATAATTGGTTTATTGAAGAGTTTAAATTGAAAAAATGTATTTATCTTTAATCTACAATGACACTGACGGTTATAAAAAATAAATTAAATAATAAAACTTGACTTCATTACATTACAACATTGTTTTTGTTATTCGCAATGAGTATGATAGGCGATAGCGTTGTTTTATTATTTATTATGAGTTTAAAAAAAATAGTTATAGTTTATAAATAAATTCTTATGCAAGCTATTCGCCCGAATACATCTGTATGACTGTAGTTTTGTGTATATTTCGTATATCGTAAAAATTGTTTGAACGAAGTTTAAAACAGCTTATTAAGAATACACGTCTTGATCACTTTTTAATACTATTTTAATATCTATTATTATACAGTAAAACCTTGTTCTGTGCAGAATTACACGGGGCCGATAAAAATTTCCATGTAACTGAATATAAAAGAAAATTCCGTACTATAGAATTACAATATTCTGCATGATTAAGATTTAAGGTTATAACATTTTCTGGCCAATAATAAAAATTAAAATGTTGAAAATTAATAGATATCATAAGCTGCAATAAATTTTAATTTTTAGTAAATAATTACCTACATAATATGTACCTATTAATTAGATGTTTTAAAATAATGATAACTTTCAATTACAAAATTTGAAGAACATAATATTTAGTGGGTATTAATCAAATAATAATATTATAAAATAAAGTAAGCAGACTAAGCAGATTAAAAATTAAAGTACAATTAAAAATTCCAAAATCCGTATAAAGTTTTTGTCCAGTTTTTTTCTTTACAATTAATAACTTTCATTTTTTCATTTAAACTTAAATTGTTTGAAGACATCGTGAGAACAAGTAATACGAAACGAAAGACAGGAAAACTACGACTATACGGTGTGACAAAAATGAGCACTAATGATATAGATTCAAAATAAAATGAAGTTATCTATCGGCACATATTTATATTACTGACCTTAATATGTTATTTAAAAACAAAATAAATGTGGGTATCAAAAATATTTTTTTTTCATTTTATGATATGTTATTCCGTTTCTTAAAAGTGTATATGATTTACGAGACCAAAAAAAGCTTTCCATTTTATTTTAGACAGATTCCGTATTATCAAGAGTTTAATCCTATGTTAAATTATAGAAATCTGCCAGGACCATGATAAATTTCCGTACAAAACAGGATTCCGTCTTAACACGGGTCCGTATAAGACAGGTTTTACTGTATTTAAAACTACACGAGCAAATAAGATATACACGTCATATTTAAGCGTTATTTTTATTATATTTATATATTTTTTCGTGTACAATATTTTTATTTCTTAAAATATTATCTAGCTATTAAATCTATTAATGTAACCAGATCTCAGAGACGGCGCCAGGATATTTTCTATGTAGAATTAATGTGAAGTCAAAAATTATAAGGTAGGATCATAAAAAATAAGATTTAAACAAAAAATTATAAATATATATATATATATACCTATATAAAAATATGTTACTTGAAAAATAATATTTTATAATTTTTCAAAAATTATATAGGTAATACAATATAAAAAGAGTAGGTAGGTATATTAATCTAAATTATATACTGACTGCACAGTGAACAAAATACAAATACTATTATTTTTTGCTATAGTGCGGTCCACGAAAAGTAGGCCGCGATCATCACGCGCCTACCGGGCCGATTTACGGTACTTTCCAAACGTTTTCCCGCCTAATATATTTTCAAATCATCTAATGTAAGTACAATATAATTTAAAAAAAAAATATCATATTAAAGTAAACATTAGACTATATTATTCCATATTTTTTTTTTACACTTTTTATAATAAAATAATAATAATAATAATAATAATACTCCCAAACGGAGAACCCCTGGTTTCACTAAAAACGGCCAGTAGGTGCGTGACGATCGCGGCCCACTTTTCGTGGACCGCACTTTTATAATGAAAAATGAGAATATTATTATATCCAAGGTTAGGCCAGTGGAAGGGTCACTGTTAGGGTCAGGCATTTTAAGGTAGGGCCCATGGGGCCATACCTGGCTCGTCCCTAGTGATGCCACTGCCAGATCTAACCAGGATTTATCCCGGTGACCGGTATCCCGCAAGGCCAGTCTGTCTCTGCCTATGTTTGTCAAAAACTGCATGTGAAAAACACATCATTATAAAATCAATTCCTTTGTGATTCGCTCAGGATCTAAAATTGTACACTTGATAGATTTTTATACTATTAAATAATGATTCTTTTACTGAATTAGATTCTAATGTATTAAATTCTAAATCCTAGTTATTACCTAGTAATTTTATAACCATTTGTATAATTAATGTTTGTTTAACAAATTTTACATGTTGAAAAATTATTTGGTTTTTTTTTTAAATTGTTGAGTTATCTTAATTAAATATTTACTAATGGACAATGGCTATTAAAAAAAAAAAAAAAAAATGTTTGATTTTATTTTAATTTAGGTTTAATTCAAATCTAGGGAGTGGTTTTACATATTTTTATGTTATATAATATTGTATAGTATCAATTAGATTATTATTTCATCGTAATTTTAATATAATGCCATGTTGAATATAACTTTTTCCTCATTATTAAAATATTAATTAGTACAATACGGTTAGAATATTAATTATAAACTTTTTATGACTTAGAAAGGTATCTACATATCTACATGTAATGACATGCTGACATATCACTGTACAATAGCTTAAACATAAATAAACAAATAACGTTCAAGTTGTTGCACGCAGATAACGGTTAATACTTAATTCTATCATAACTCATTCATCACTGATGAAAGGGACGACTTGTATTGACCGCATAGAAATTGACACGTGTTGGTGACATTGGGGCACAAGGCGTGTCTCTAACCTAACCTACCGCTAGAGACTGAAGAAGGCCGGCTTCTCTGGTTGGATTAACCATATCGTCTCTTTAGTCAGTGTATGCGTACCTTCCACTAGAGCTCGCCACGCAGGATTCTGCAAGCGAAAACTGGATCTTTTCTTTTCAATAAGCTAAACCAGTGTTGTTTATATTTTGGACTAAAGTGTTCAGAAAGTTGTTCCTTCATTCGTGTGTTGCTTTACTCTTTCCTATCAAGCATGACATATTCACTGTTGCGAATCTGGTAAGGTACACGATCATATTATAATACTTATTTTTATTATAGTTTTTACATTAAATTTACGTAACGGTGTACCTACTTGATCTCATTTACGAGTTCATAACCTCAAAAACTCTCTGAAGATTAGGAGGAAGGTAATAACTTGAATTTAATATTAGTATCTGGTGAGTGGTGAGTGATTCTATTTTCTTAGCAGTTACACATAAGTGTAGAAGAATATCACCCAGATATCCCAGTTATACTTTATTTTTACCATGTGCTTTTTCTCATATTTTTAATGTTATTACATTGGTACATTAGTGTCGTTAAAGTTTTGTTAGTATAGAATTACACTACAATGTTAACAACCATAAATTTCATAATTTTTGAGTTATTGGATAGAAGAACAATTAATGGAATACAAACAAAAAATGTATAAATTGTAAGCATAGAACTGTATATTTAAAATAAAATTTTTAATAATGCTTAGATAATAGTATTAGTAAATACTCAATTATTTATTTTACTGATCCACTTTGATTCGTTATCATACTAATTGCCAAACTATATTAAGATCTATAGTAGATAAATATAAACAAGAATCTTTTTTTTAGATTTTGGAACTATTTAATAATCAATACACATTGATCGTTGATAGTTGTTTCATTGTTTAATAAGCCAAATATACAAAATTATTAGGCTCCCCTTAAAAAAAATTATCCGATTTGTAGACATATAATATGAAGTATGAATACATTTCAATATTTCATAGAAATTTGTTACTCGAATATTCGACCGCGTGTTAAGCGTCAACTGCTTGATTTGAAATCAGTATTCAGTAATCAGTATTATAAAATTGTTCTGTGATAACTGATAATATTATCACTGAATAAATTAATTTTTTTCTGTTGTTATACCATGATGAATAGTGGTGTGATAGATAATAGTAATAATTATTAAAAACAATAAATTTTAAAATTAATACTAATATCAAATTATGTTTAAAATATGTATTAAAATAATTAATAACTATTGTAATTTGTAATATTATAGGTACATACTTTAATTACTGATACTACTGTGATTCGTTTCGTACTCAACTTGACGCTCTAAATTGAATGTGAATGTGTTCAGCAATAAACACTTTGTTAATTAATTATTACAAGTAGGTATTTTGGTATTTATCTTGTACACAAATGACAAAAATAATAACAATTTTCCTTGTGTGTATTAATATCATGTATTACTTATTAAGTTAAAACAACTAACTATTTTCTACTATTGGTTAGAATAAAGTTAATTAATATCTAATAATACTTGTTTTGTCATTCACTTTTAGATGTTTTACGCTAACGTAGATGAGAGCAACTCTGATGATAATAATAGTCAAAATGTTTCCGTCAAACTATATGAGTATGTACTACTTTTTATTAGAATTTTTGCTATAATTTAATTTATATGTCTTGAAAATAATACAGAACCGAATGGAAATATTTATTCAATATCACCAACATTAATGAACTACGGATCACTGCTATCAAAGCCAAATTACGGACATCTAGATTTAGAAGTCTGTGTTGGCGTCTTTTACTGGGAATATTGCCACCAGATTCAACTAAATGGTTGATAGCTATTGAAAACAATCGGTCATTGTACGAACAAATTAAATCAACACACTACAATGATCCTCATACACAGGATTCTGGACCTGATGACCCACTGTCGCAGGATGAAGATGTTTGTTTTTTTTTTCCCATTATCTTTAAGACAACATTCTATAATGAGATAACCTCTGTACATAATATATTAATGCTCATTTGGGAGCTTGTTTAGTATTAAGTATGATGATGTATTTTTGTTTCTAAATATCATACCTTAAATACTCAGATATATTGATAATGCAATATGGTCATATTATACAATTATATTAGTTACTTTGATTTTGCCTATAAAGTTAACAGAGCTTGTCGCTATATAGAATTTGATCTAATTGCTAGTGTTTGTGTTTGCTTGAAAATTGATTTAATTCGTTTATTAAAAATTGTTTATTTTAGAGTATTTGGAAACTATATTTTCAAGACATTGAATTAAAGAAAGTTATTGAACAAGATGTGGTCCGAACTTCCCCTGGAGTTGAATTTTTTAGAACAGAAAAAATTCGAAAAATAATGATTGATATATTGTTTTGTTACTCAAGGGAACATCCTGATTTATCCTATAGACAAGTATGCAATATTTTAATTATATATTTTTCTTTTAAAGTAAGTAAAGTCTGATAATATCTGTCGATGGGTAATAATTAAAACTAATTAATTTTTAATGTTTTTATAAATATTTAATAATAATAATTCTATAAATTAAAAAAAATATTTATCTAGGATTTATATAATTCATGACTACTTGTCAACTATACTTCTTCACACGGGGTTTTCTTTAGATAAATCCATGTCAAGTATAATTTACATGGAATCTTTTAATTTATATATGGAATTATTTGATTAAGATCTGACAACTAGATAGCAATATTTGTTTGTATGTTTTGATTTTTAAAAAATCAAAACATACAAACAAATATTGCTATCTAGAAAACTTTTCAAGTTATTCCATAGTTGTGAATGTGATAAATAATATATTATTCATTTTACTAGTTAGATTTCAGAATATTTTTTTTAAATAAAATAATTTATTGTTATTTTAACTATTATTTTGAATCACAGTTAGAATTTGATTTAAATAACATTTTACATATTAAAATAAAAATATGAAGACCTAACCTAAAGTTAGAAAGTTATTAGAAGTATTTTCAAATACTGTAATGACTAATACATAAAGAAAAGGCAAACTTATTTATTAATAATTAAGGGAAAAGTATAAATTCAGCAATTTAAATTTTCTCATAATATTTTATTTTATATTTTAAACATCTAATTTTGTGCAATAATTATATTTAGAAAATGATATTTTACTACAAAAATGTTGTATTCCTTTAAAATACTGTTTTAATAAATTTAAATATTTTATAATAATGTTATTAAACTTTTCCAATCATAACCAATAAGTGTTTAAGTGTATGCTTTAATATTGTTATTATGAAGGCAATATAAAAGTGCTTATTTTGCATTAAATTTCAGATTATTCAAGGTTTAAACTTCAAAGTCTAAAATGTTTAATTTCCTCTCTAAATAAATCTATTTTTTAAAGTATATATAAAAAATATTATTCAGTAATGTATACCTCTCACAAAACTATAATAAACTATCAAATATTATATATTATTATTAAATATAAATTATAAAAATGTAAATTAAATACAAGATAAAATATACGTTAAAAATGTTTTATTTTATGTTATATAACTTATATAATGTATATAATTGTAAAAATTAATCATTTTATAGATTTTTTGTACTCTAACCTTTGGTTTAACTTTTTTATAATGAAATGTTTATTCATGTCCCCATGACAATTAAATAATATGATTGAGCACATCATTGATATCACAAAATTATTGTGCATTAGTTGCTGGATAATTTATGTTTGTTAAACATCTATTCATTTAATACAATCTAAAACTCAGTCTATTTTTATTTTTGATAGACAAAATTTATAATTTATCAATCAATTATGAAACAACTTTATTATAATGTATGTAAAAGATTGTTGGATCTTGTTTTCAGTTATATTTTATACTAAAATTGTATTTATCATTATTCATTAATTTTTATTCTTTATATAGGGTATGCATGAAATCCTTGCGCCATTATTATTCGTTCTCCATTGTGATCATCAGGCATTACTTCATGTTTTGGAACAGTCATCTTCTGATGTTAGGTAAATTAAATTTTTTAATGTTTGATTTCTCCAATAATTCTATCTTTTTTAGCGATTTGATCAAGAAAATCCTTGATCCTGCCTATTTAGAAGCGGATGCATAGTGAGTACTTCATTGTAAATTTCCATGCCCGTAGCTTTATATCTGCTTCAGAAATGAACTATGTAGAAAATTTATAATTAACAGAACCTATTTTTGTGCTGTTGACTTTGATATTGAAGTGCATTGACCTTTTATTAAACTTGTGTTTATAGAGAACACTACTTATGCATGTGTTTTCTCCGTAATGTAAAACACATATAATTTGAGGTCAACAAAATAAATTTTATGTTATGAGATTAAATATGTGAATTAACCTTTATAAAATTCAAAGGTATTAACATAATCAGTGTTTAAGCATTGTTTGTTTTTTCGATATTTAATTTTTAAGAAAGATTAGCACAAAAATATTATAAATTAAAAATACACAGATAACACTTAAACATTAGAATATTCATAAAATCCTGACATCCGCAAACATATGTTTTTACCTAAATTTGAGAATAAGTCAATTAAATTTAATATAAGAAGGATATTAGCTTATTATTTGTTTTTTTCTTTTAAACTAATTTTAATTCCAGTTCAGAAGAATTAATCACGTGTTATCTTTAGTATTAAAGTGAATTCACTTATCATTAAAATTTCAGTCAAAAACATTATCTGTGTTTTATGTGGAACTTTTTATCATTATTCAATTATTATAGCAAGATATAAACTTTTATATTTTGTATTATTTTTACATATTCATATTTTTTAGAAAAATTGAAATATTGTTAAAAAAAATTTTCATAAATTTTTATCTAAAAAATTAGATTATGTTCTTAAATTTAAATTTAATAATTTGTTAATTAAATTTAATGTTAAAAGCAACAGTATCAGGTTGGTTAGTTTTACTGAATGAAAATATTCCATGTTGCATGGGGTTCAGATTTAAAACAAATAGTGCACTGATATCCTAAAGCTAATGACACAAAACTAGTTCTGCTTTAGTATGTAACATAGCCTATATTGTTTGTATAAAAGACAACATGCTGGTATACCATCATTTATTAATAATCAGTACTATTTAAAGATGATTTTAATACTTTTTAATTTTAGTTCCCTGTTTAATATTATAATGGAAATAATGAAGGATTATTATAACATAAATGATTTGGTTGTAACTGCACCAAAATCAACTGAGCATGTAAAGACTACTGTGAGTTGATATAAATTTTTTAGTTGTTATCTTTGTTTTCTCACTATTGTATTATCTAATATCTGTTAATACATTTAGAGTTCTACATCTAATAGTGAAGTTGTTCAAAAATTGTTCAAGATACGTGATACAATGTTAACAAAACATGACCCAGAACTGCATGGGCATTTATTGGATCTGGATATTTCATTTACTACTTTTGGAGTGTAAATAGATTTTTATAGCTACAGTTAATTTTTTTTTTTCAGTGGACTAATGATTGATATAACTTTTAGGCGTTGGTTAAGATTACTATTTGGAGGAGAATTTTCATCAATGGATCTATTAGTCTTATGGGATGCTATTTTTGCCACATCACCTCAAGACTTTGCATTGGTTAATCATATTTTTGTAGCTATGTTGATCTTGATACGAACTCATTGTAAGTTAAAATAATTCAAATGTTTTTTTTCAATGCTCAACATTTTTTAAAATTAATTTTATTTTTAGTACTTAAAAGTGATAATACGGACTGTTTAAAACATTTAATGAAATATCCACCTATTGATGTTATGTCTGTTATTGAATATGCCTTGCATATGTTTGATCCTAAGGTAAAAATGTTATTCCTTTTGTTTGGTAGATTTTGTGATAATTTTATTTTATTTCAGATGTACACATTACCATCTGTTATAAATTCTCTCAAATGCGATAAGAGCGACAACATAAAATCTAATATTATAGATCACCAGCTAGAACGGTTAGTATTTATGTTTAACAACAAACAAATCAAATGGGTTTCATACAAGATTGTACATTAAATAAAACTATGTTATTTTTCCTAAGTTATAAGAACAGTAAAATCATTTTTTTTTTTAATGATATTACTAAAGTAATTTTACTAATTGGTAAAAATAAAAAACAATCTGTTTAATTTTAATATATATTTTAATACAATGCATATATATTTATGTATATATTAATTATTATGAATAATATAATACTTGTAAATACATTTTTTTAATTCTAGGCCATCTAAACTTATTAGTCATTTACCAAGACCAACAAGAAATTCAGCAGATGTAACTAAAATTGAATAACAAATATTTTAATCAATTTAATGAATGTTCATTATTTTTTGTGATTTTAGGATCTACTTGAATTGTGTAGAATTAAATTATTGCAATATCATTCTATTTTAAATCCAGTTGTCCCTATACATAATAAAGAGGCAAGACAAGCTTTAACTGGAATGTTAGAGGTAAAAAAAAATTAAAATATATAAATATAAATATTTAAAATTAAAAGTTGATAATTTCAATTTTATAATCTTGTATATAGTTGTGTGGAATGCTGAATTCGCGTCCAGGTGTCATAGAAATGGGTAAAGACGTTGTGAGAAGTGCAACAACCCCAATTGAAACACTGCTTACACCTGAAACACCAGAAGGAGGGCCATTGTTACCTCCTCCTGCTTCTGCCATCACTATGAAGGTGTTTCGTAAAATAGAAAATTCAACTGACTCACAAATACAAGGGGCACCAACAAAAAATCCATTGAAGCAAATGAAACGGTAAATACAATCTCACATTTGCTTAATTTATTAAATTTAATTAACGTTTTAACAAATTGAATTTTCTGTGATTTGATATTTTTACTACTCATTTTACATTCTCATATTAGTATATTTTAAGCATGTATTTTGTTGACGTTGTTTTAAAAAAAATATATTTACCATGTATACTGTTAAACTATAGCATTTTGTTAAATGTAAGTTATAATATGATTACGTTTTATCTATTAATAACAATTATATGAAAATAAAAGGTATATATAAAATATTCTTGATACCTTTTATTGAATTTATGGATTTAAGGTTGTATTAGAAACAGCAATCATTTTGTGGTAATAATTTATAGGGGTTAATTATTCTAATTTTAACTTTATTATTTGTAAACAAGAAAAAAAGAATATTAAAAATAAATCTCTTTTTTTACATCCTCCATATTTTCAATGAAAATCATTTTATTGAAAATTTAACTTTTGCGACTTATCTATTAACTAAAACAAAAGTTTATTTTTCAAATGTTCACTTGTTATAGCTAAATTTTTAATAATTTTATTTAGCTAGTGCATCTTTTTCACACGACATAAAAATTAAAATAATATCTTAAACAAATTTATCTAACATTTAATTTTTTGAAACTTTTTTAATTACAATTGCCCACATTAGATACTGGCCCTAGTATTTTTGACACATAGTTTTAGATCAATATTTGTAGTATCTGTTTTGTTTATAAATATATCTTCCATATAATTTGAAGGAAAAAATAAGAATGAACACTTTAATTAAAGTAAACAGTGTTATAATTCACAATTAACATAATTTTTGAAGTAAATATGTATTCAGAGTAATAAAAATTATTATAATAATTTGGTAAATCATAGTTACACATTTTAAAATAGAATATCTAAATTTTTAAGTATTATAAATTCAATTTTAAATATTTAATTCACTAATAAAAACTATATTTAGTTAATTGTTTGTTTAACAAAACAATAAATAGGTTCTTTAGTTTAATACTATCTATAATTGAATTGAATATATAATTAAGTTCAATTTATTATTGTTCCAGATTATATTAAACTAAGAATCTGAACTAAATTAACATTACTAAATTTAAAAGCCCTTAATTTAGAATTATTAATGAATATAAAATTAACACTAATGTTAATTTTTTTTGAATAACCTGATGTTTTTTCTCAATACTATCAAAAATAATTATTTTAAATGTGTTGCCTATAGGTATTTTTTTATTTATTTTTTTTTTGATCAATACTAACATATATATATATATTATATATTTAATATATTTTTACATATGTAAAATATTCTTGTCATTATTGTATGGAATATACAACAACTATAGAAAAAAATCTAAATTAAGTATTAAAAATAAAGTAAATACATTGTTTTAAAATATTATTTTTAATATGCTTATAAGACCCAAATACCCAAATATATATATATATATGCAGATTTACAACACATTTACAAAAAAATTAAACAATTTTTTTTATACACAATGGTAATTTTAAATGGTAAAAAAAGATAATTATAATAAAAATAAATTAATATAAATCATAAACTAATAAAATAATATTTTTATAGATAACAAAATAATGTATTTTCTTTGGTATTTACAATTTGTTTTATCATCAAGTTAAAAGAAATAAAATGTGGAGAAAAAATAAGATCTTGTTAATCAGTTGCACTGAATTTTATTTATGTTTAATAATATAAAAATTTTACTTGATTCTATACATAGAATAAAATAAATTGATACACCATAATCTTATTTATAACATCATAATACCTTATCAAAAACTACAAAACGTAAGTTTTTGAAATATATATATTTATATTTTAAATGAATTTGTGCGTTGTTAAAATAAGATTATAGTGTATAGAAAACTATGATTAGTTGTATATTTTATAAATATATATATATATTATACGCGTGTGTAATTTATCCATTAAATTATTAAGTAAATAACATTTTTTGGTTACACACAAAAATATAAAGAACATATGTATTAATAAATAAATTTGGTACGGCCGTTAAAATGTATTGACCGCCGTTATACAATGGTGATACAGAAATTATTTTATTGTTGATAATATGATGGTATTTTGTTGTTAAGTACTAGCGTTGAAAAAAAAAAAACGAAAGTATATAATTAAATCTAATAATAATCATACATTAAAAATAAAATAATATAATAACAAAAATAAGTGTGCCTTTGAATCGAGGCGATTTAACTTCTAACGACATTAAATTAAATCGTTAGCATATAGATTATATATTTATTTTTTTTTCCGAATAATTGGGACTAGTTTTATATAAATAACTGGTTCACCATTACGTTTTTTATTTTTTTTTCATTGAATCTATAAATGTGCATACACATTCATCTGTGTACCCTAAAGCAATGTGCAGCAAAGGGAATTTGGCTATTTCATGCGATTTACTATTAGGTCTGGTACGACCAACAAAGACTTTTGATACGGTGACTCGGCAATCTTGCCGGCCAGACGAGTTGCCTCGAGACAGTGCTTTTTGGCAAGGAACCGCGTCTGTTCAAGACCCTGCGACTTGTGCACCAGCTCGAAGGCACGTTCTGCGTCGCCTGGCTCTTGGAACCGCCGCATTATCATGGCATTCAACTCGGGGTACTATAAAAATAAAATAAAATAATTATTTTGTTAAGTCATGGTTTTGATTGTAGTGTTTTACGCACTACCACCGTTGTCTTGTATAACTTAATTGTGTTCAGCGTCAAAATTAAAAACATTATTTTCTTTGCTTACACGTAATCATTTTATCAACTGTTATACTTTATTATTATGATATCATAAATATAATTAAATTTTTGTAAAATTAAAAAAAATACGTCTTAAAACCACGTCATTAATGTGCGTACACTGTACAGTCTTAATCAAAAGAAATATATGATATACATTTAAAGGTATTATCGTGGTACAATTTAAGTGTTTGAAATTTATCATAATTTAACTCATTACAATAAATTACTTAATTAAATGTACATCCAACAATAACAAATATATTTATCTATTAGTTCGTATATTTTTCTAGTTTTCAACGAGATAACTACAATACGGCTGGAGTATCTGTTCCGCAGAAGATTCGCAAAATTATCGGAGTTCACGACATGAGTCCTTATAATGACCAACAACTCAATGAGGTTGTAAAAATAAGAACGCCAGTTCATAACAATAAAACCGGCTCCGAGATAGATGATAAAGTCAAAGATATATCTGTTGATACAGATGAGCAGCAAAATATGTGTCAATCAGCTGATAGCTTCAGTAAAATCAATTTCAGTGAGGTAACGGGATACGTGAATCGGATAGATATGCTGAGCGATTTCACTAACGGAAACTCGACAGGACGACAAAAAAATTCCGAACTGAAAAATGACTTAAATGAATGGAAATCGTCCGCAATACCAGAAAATTCTTCAAAGTTGAACAAAGTCTGTGCAAAGACTGTCGTCGCCTCATACTCGAACATAAACACAGTCGAACAGACTGAACAAGCAATTTTAATTCAATCGGAGGACGTTGAAGAAAGAAAAGTGATCAAACAGGAGAATACGTATTCCGAGTTCCCAAGCTCGTCTTCTTGTTCACTCGAGTTGGCGGTGAATTACTCGTCAAATGACTACGCTGAGACTGCCGTTGCCTCTTACTCGAACATAAACACAGTCGAACAGACCGAACAAGCGATTTTAATTCAATCGGAGGACGTTGAAGAAAGAAAAGTGATCACACAGGAGAATACGTATTCCGAGTCCCCAAGCTCGTTTTCTCGTTCACCCGAGTTGGCGGTGAATTACTGGCCAAATGACTACGCTGAGACTGCCGTTGCCTCTTACTCGAACATAAACACATTCGACCAGATCGAACAAGCGATTTTAATTCAATCGGAGGACGTTGTAAATACAACGAACATAAATATAATCGAACCAGTGCAGATTTTAATTCAATCGGAGGACGTTATAAATACAACGAAAATAAATATAGTCGAACAAGGCATTTTAAGTCGATCGGATGACTACTTAAAACGTAAAATTGACTACTTAAAAGGTAAAGTGACCAAGCAGAAAACGTATTCCAAGCCCACTTGCTCGATGTCTTGTATAATCGGGCTGGCGCTGAAAAGCTCGTCAAATGGCTGCTTGCACATTAGCAAGATTTTTAAGTTCGTGCACACGTTTTTTCCTTATTTTCGAGATTCGTCAGAACACTGGATGAATGATATCTACCAACACTTGAGCGAGAATACGTTGTTCCAGATGATATACGCTGAATACATCGATGTGGTTGACTCAGATTATCCGATGCAGTCCAATGCCGTGTGGCGGGTGGACCCATATAGAATTTTTGAAGTAGAAAACGAGATAAAGGCCTGGGTGCAAACAGACCCAACAGCCGCGAAAACGAGCAAGTTAAACTCCAAGCGATTTAAATCCTTATTGAAGAGGATTGCTAGGTATAAACCGATAACATCGACGTACAGTAACAGTGGAAATAATGGCAGTAGTAGCAGGAACAGAAGCAATAACAGGATCAGAAGCAGCAGCAGAAGTAGTAGCAGCAGCAGCAGTAGTAGCAGCAGTAGTAGCAGCAGCAGCAGCAGCAGCAGCAGCAGCAGCAGCAGCAGCAGCAGCAGCAGCAGAAGCAGCAGCAGTAGCAGCAGTAGTAGTAGTAGCACCAGCAACAGTAGCAGCAGCAGTAGCAGTAGCGACGGCAGTAGAAGTAGTAGCCGCAGCGACAGAGATGGAATAAATAGCAGATCCGATCAGTTTAGGTTTACAGATGAAGAATTTACGTACATTAGGCTTGCGATACTGGAGGAATTTAGAGGATGGCCGGGGATCTGAATGCAGACGTCGGAGGAGAGAAAAAAACCATTCAACTTTCATTGTATGAGTGACGATAGGTAATAGAAGAAGCATAATATTATATCGACACCATGAAACTTGAATGCAATTTGTAAGAAATGTAAACTGGTGAACTGGCTTTGAGGAAGCCGATTGTCGTAAAGTCGTAGTATACGCGATTCACCGACGAATAATGTTGACTCGGTGGACAAAATCACTGCGCACCCATCAATCGATGAGACGCGTATATAGTGAACACGTCAATCAGTAAACGATAATTTTTTCCTTGAAACTTAAATTTTAAATCTTTTTTCTTAAACGTTTGCCTAAGTTTTTATAATAATTGATAACTATATATGTTTATAGTGATTAGTGTATATGTACTTTAAATCTTAAGGTATTAAAATAATGTTTTTTTCATGTACAAGTATAAAATGTGATGTAAAATCCTGATATATTATTTTTACGTTTACGAGATTATGCCAGTTTACATTTTTATATTTTTCTACATTTCTTTATACTAATATTTAATAGTAATAAGTTACAAAAAAAAAAAATAGTAACATGTTTCATATCAAAGACTGTGTATTGTGTTTGTAATTTTTTCCTATTTTATAATAGCATATAATGTTTACTGAAAAAAATACACACTGACAATCTGGATTATAGTCATCTAGAAGTAAAAAAAATTGTTGCATCCCCAAATTTTGGACCAATATTCGTTTATTTACCCATATCGATCTCAGTTAATATTATAATCGTTGTAAAAGCGAATGTCAGGCATTAAATACCTACATAAATGCGATGCAGTTAATTCACAGTTGTCGTGATTCGGTAATGTGACGAGAAAATAAAAAATATGAAAACATATAATAAAACACGAATTCAGTTTCAAAATTAATCGACCAATTCCCATGAGTTCTCGTTCGTTTTGTGAATCATTCGCAATAACTCGAACTCTCGACGTCCCTCAAACAATGTATCGCCCTCGATGGTGATAAAAGTACCGAATGTCTGCGATCGAGGCGTTACTGTAATTAGGTTAGGCGCGGTCGTCTTACTTTCGCACAATACACATACCGCGCACGAATCGCCCCTTCCCCACGTAACCCACTGATTTAGCAGCGTCGTCGGGGCCGATTGGGTACATAATCAATTATCATCAACCGGTAAATCGAGTCCGAGTGAATTTTAATACTTTATTGATACGTTATTACATTATTATAAATATATTAAAATCGGTTAACTAATCGTTTTTTTTTTTTTTTTTGTCGACTTTGGTAAAATCAGGTGGTACCTATATACAGTGACGTGGAGAACTGGATCTATTTCAGAGGCAATAAGTATAGCCCGAGAACCCCCCCCCCCACTACTATAAACGCAAATAGGGTTGGGAAAGAAGTGGCTTCAAAAAAAAATCTTATAGACGAATTATTATAAAACCATTATTGTTGATGTATAAGATTATATTATGTTATATGATAAGAAATTAGCGGGTTCATAATCTATTTGCGAATCGTGATACCTACCCTCCCATAATATAAAAATCTCAGAGGCAATTGCCTCTGAAATTACCCTTCGCCACGCCACTGTCTATATAATATAACAATGTTCATTGCGTTTGTCTCTGCGGTCATCACACGGGGTATTGAGCTGCCGTCGACCATTTTTCGCGGAGGACGGATACGATATTAAGCAGTCGAGAATGTTTCGGTAACGAGTGAAATTGCTCAACGATAATCACTAATGGTTAACCCACACGGATTTTATATTAAGCTCGACCTACAACCCTACTGCGCAGCACATTCGATACACACGCCAAAACTCGCCGATATCTACTCGCGAACCTGCAACAGTAGTAGGTATAGGTCGCAGCGACACCGCGAGTAGTTATAGGTAGAAGATACATACATCGAGGAAAAATAAAAAATAACGCGTATCGAGCCCCCTTGGTGGTTTGACCGTTCGACACAGTGGCGGCTCGCGGGGTTCACTGAAGGTAGGGCACAAGTATTTTCCTCATTTTCCACTATTACAACCTTGAATTACCACTAATAATGACTAAAAACTACACTATAAAGTATAATTAAATAGTAAAAAAAAAAAAAAACCGTTTAAATCGTTTAATAAAATAAGCAACGAATAGAGAGTGAACAAAAAAAATGACAGATTATTGTCATTATGTTGTTAAAATAATATGAAGACTGTGCAACGGAAGACGGGTCGACAATAACAATACGAAGACGATAAGACCGAAAAAATTACGTAAATCGTAATAAAAATAAAATCCGGACAAAATTATTGGATTGTGCTGTGTGTAACGCTGTATTAATTCGTGTCGAAAAGTGGGGTAAATCTAGTAACGTTGATCGGACTAACGACGAATTTGTGCCCGTCGCCCAATTCCCGTATAATACTGTATGTAAGTACCTATTGTACGACTGTATTTGATAACATTTTTTTTCGATAATATTTTTTAATAACATACCAATTATATAATAATGGAAGAAACACTACCTACTCAATTTTAAATGTCCCAAAAAAGTTTCTTCTTTCTTTCAATTTTGAAGGCGGGGCACGTGCCCGCGTGCCCCGTAGCACGAGCCGCCACTGGCTCGACTCCCCCCTCCCACGCACACACACACCAACATTTGGTTATTGCGACACCGATCGTTCTATCATACGATACGCGAATCGACATCAATGAATTGACATGATGTATTGGACTGGATACGTTTTTTTCTGACCGTTACCAGTTGCAATCGCAACCAAACGAACACGAAATATAAATAACTAGAATTTCGTAAACCGATCTTGAGATACTCGATAAACAGCATTTGTTGACATGTTAGAATTTTGTTTCGTTATATTATTTACGTTCGAATGGTACAGGACACCAAAAACATAGAAACGACTCAACGTTTTTCAGTGCATCGGAGAAATCATCAAGTTGTTTTTTTTTTTTTTTCATACCGTCAAGTAGTAATTTCACAGATTACAATAAACAGGTGTATTCAGTCGTGAATTGTCGTCATACATGCTGGGTGCGGATTTAGCTCGCGGAGGAGCATTCCGAAGAAAATTACTTATTTTTGTTTATATAGTGTCTACACGATATACGTAAAATACGATGAGACAACACACCGGGCTTAAACCGTTCAATCGAAATGCAAATAAGACGTTGGTAGGTACTTTGGCGAGGAAAAAAAAAACGAAACGTTGCATGAAAAAGTAATTAAATTACTCGGAGATACGATCCGCCGATGACCCTTGTTAATAAATTATTACCCACCTACTTTGTATAATTGCGTACATTCTACGACGGCGAGTACACACACGCACACATACACACACACACACTGACATACCTCTAATCATAACCTGAATTTCGACGACGCAACGTGCGCATCAGGTTCGCGTCATAAAACAACGTATAATATTATTATAACCAACTGGCGACTACCCATTCTCATTTAAATTAAACGCACGCGTACCTATAATATTACAATATTATATTATAATATAATATGTTATATTCGTCCGTAGCGAAACGCGTGAGATTATTAAACACAATTGATTGCGTTCTGCTCCGGAATTATTACATCGCACGAGAAACACAACCACATACGAGTTGTAAGTATATTGTTGATGCAATAAAAGAGAAAAACATATTCTACAACCCGACCAACTGGTTTGTCGTGCAGGATGGATTACGGTCACAAAAAAAATAAAAAAAAAAATAAAAAAATAATAATACACAGACAGGCACGCCGGTTTAGGCGAAATTCCATTGGTCGCAGGTAAGAGGTTATTATTGTTAGGTAAATTTTGGTAAAAGAAACTTGACGCGGCTGAGGTTAAGACGATGAGCGACCTCAACAGAACAGCTCATTGATTTGTAAAAGCGATGGTTGGTTATTTGTATTTTTTTTTATTTTGATTTCCGGATCGTTCCAAATTCGTATATTCCAGGTGTTAAATAAATTTGTAAACTCTTGGTTATCACTGTACACATATTTTAATACCTATACATGGAGTAATTACAGACAACACCACTGTATATACGTAACGTAAAATCTTTATAACCTCATTAGTTTTATCATATTATCGTTTATCAATTTCAATTAATCCAAGTCTAATTACCTTTTCCTAACTTATTGAAAATCTGTATAATTTGCCACGACGAAATCGTAATTCTAGACATTATATATACAATAGGTATATACATGTATATAAATATGTAATTATAACATATACGTGTTAACTGTTTATTGAAAAACGATGGCCAGTTTAAAAATAAACGAACATTAGAATATGCATAACATAAATTATGTCAACCAGTCTGGCCATGAAATGACATTGACCACTAACTTGACGTGTCACCAATATCTCCGAGGATATAGAACGGTGAGTGTCACGTGTCTGAGAACGATTAAACGATTTGATATGATCGAAAGTATAATGTAATAATGTATCTTGAAAACGAAATTTTGAGACATTGTATACACCATCATTGAAATGTAAGCATAATTTTATACCGTTAGGTAATCGGGAAGTAGAACAAGAGACAGACTTCCGTTTCTGTCTCTGTGTATTATGTATGTTATATAAATTCTATGAGTACTTATTACGATTAAAAATTAAAATACACCCTTCTAGGCATAATTTTAAACCTGAATTCTGATAATATATATGTAAATTAAATATACATTTCAGTTATATAGGAATTAAATTATGTTGTATAATAATTGGATACATATAAGACTAGTGTTATTTTTCGGGACGACGGGAGACGATCTGTTGTAATTCAATGCATATTATTTATATATTTTTTTATAAGAAGTGATCGGCAGGTATACTTTTAATCGATGAATCGTAATAATTATTATAAGATAGTAGGTTACAGCGTTTAGGTACAGGGTCGTTTACATTTACATAATGTACAATTTTAACGACCTGCGTGTATACATAATGTTTAACGATAATGAACGCCAATCGTAAAAAATATAATATATATTTACAATTTGGTTGATTTTAAGGAATGATAAAAAACTTATACCATTATAAAAAAATAATAACAATTAATTAATTAAATTTCGCTTACAATATTTTTAAACATCACGTCCCTCATCCATGTCGTGATTTCACGACTTAAACATCTTCCATACGTTCATTTAAATACTATACAGTTAAAAACAGTAGGTAATTATTACTGTACTAGATAGATATAATTACTGTAAAATTTAATTAGTTTGAAGAGTAATTTAATCTGATATAGCCTATTTGAACAGATTGAGTATGGTAATTTAAAAGTGGAACGATTAATCACTTTAGTCAAGTTTCAAATAGTCGAAGTGACCAATAGGGTTTAGTGTTATTTAGTTAATATTATATTTCGATTTAAGTATACTACATGGGTAGTGTCTATAATCTATACATACCTTTTCGCAGGCGAACAGTACTGGAGCGGTGGCCAAGCCCAGTTTCAGATCGGCTGCCGTCGGTTTGCCCATGGCATCTTTACTGGACACGAAGTCCAAAAGGTCGTCGACCAGCTGGAACGCCAGGCCTATGTTGCGGCCATACTCGAACGAAACGTCGACCAATTGGTCGTCGGCGCCGGCTAACATAGCTTCCTGTGGAATAAACAGCGACGTGATGAATAATAACAGAGAAAACAACGGGAAAAACACTAATTTTTTTTTCTCAGCAGGTATATATTTTATACGTTATCAGTGTGAGGAAAACACTCTGAGGTTTTTATTATTTTCTATAATAACTAAAATAATAGACTAAACAAGTCGTTTTTTTTATACCAGCGATTTTATTTGATGAACATTTGGTACAAACTCGATCCCGTTCAGCGCATATATATATATATATATGTAGATTTAGGTTATACAGTCGTTAGAAGTATTAAGTACATTTATAATTTATATATATATATATATACTTATATATAGTCACAACGGCTCAATGATCCTTTATTAGACTCCAATACACCGTGTAAAACGTTTAAATCGCTTCTTCGAATCCTCCCGCAATAGAGCCTCGTGTTCTGAATAGAACAGTATTATAATAAGTACACGTTCCGTTATTAGCATAGAACAATAAAATAATTTAAAAAGAATAAAAAAAAAAAATCTCACGGACATTTCGCAATGAAACGTTTTAATTCTTGGTACATATACATAATAGTACCAATCGCTGGTATATACCATACACATTATTGTTATGCATATATATAGAGTGTGTACTTTCGAGACATTTCGTCAACTAAAGCTGCAGCATCTATTTTAATAATAATAATTATTCTACCGAAAAAATATATACATATAGGTATTATTACGAGTATATTATATATTGTTATAACAATGCGTCACTGAAGGGTATATAATGTATATGTATTAATTATAGGTAGGTATGTATGCGCGCATATATCTATTGATCAGACTCGAGGAATTCGCATGTTATGATACAATATGGCAATGATTCAGGTACGTCCAGAGAATTTATATTTATTTAGTATCTATATAATAAGAGATGTTTTGAATTAATCCGCGTGGTAATTTTAAACGCATATTATGTCATAAGCTATTAATACAACGCGATAATTAAAGGTAGGGTGCACCCACCGCCACTGCTGTCACTGAGGTAAAGTTAAAGTAAATTTCGCTTTCTTTCGTAATATACAATGTATGACGTGTATTTATTAATAATTAATAACTTACAATCGATGATCAAAGCATACGTTTATTACGCACGCATTGCATACACCTACGTACTGCGTTCATCATTTAGTCCTGTAGGTGAAATAGCCTACGCAATACCACATCTATACGTTTATACCTATGAGTATTTAATATACATTTTATATATACATGGCTAAACGCGTGTTTTTTTTACTTTTGCAGCGTCCGATGCATATTATAGTTTTACCGGACATTGTCATGATGAGTGACTCGACAAAAACAAATTATTTCGGTCCAGTTTTATCGTCTGTGCTCTATATATTCCTTCAACAGGTCCTTGATTCAGCCAGGCGTTTAAAAGAAATGAAATTTAAGACGTTCGTAAAAAGTAAGAAAGTATAGCGAAAATTAATACGTAATGTGATTGTTGTATTCAGCGTTTAAAAACACATATGTATTGTATACATATACACCGACGCGATGGCCTATAATGAAAAATAAATGGTGTGCAAAATACTTGATACGCTTCTGAGGATTTATTCAACGTACATCCCGAATTCGGACGACACCGTGGCAATTAGTTTTGGAAATAAGGCCAAGTCCGAGTGGAAAATTGTACACAGATATAATATAATAATTGAACAGGAGTTGCTGTTAATTTATGAATAACATATCAGGATGATACGCTAAACCGGATTTGGTGTAAAGAAGACGAATGAATGCTGCGTCCTCAATAATTGGTTTTTACTTTTTATTAATAATTATAGTCGTAAATATATGGTGGTATTTTATAAATTTAGTATTCCATTAGTATATTATTAGGTACTTTGAAACAAATCAGCTGTTGGTCAAGGAACACATTTATTTTTGTTTTTCAATTTTAAATTATAGCATATGATATTAGGTCTGATTAGTACCTATGCTCGAACAATGCGTGAATATAAATGTAAATAAATATTTAATTAAGAATAAATAGTTACTGATACTATAATTTAAAATATGAGGAGTAAATAGGTTAAAGAATGTAAATTTAAATACAAAATAGGTTAGTCGTAAGTAAACATAATTATAACAGTTCACTTATAATTTAAAACAAATAATCCAAACTATTAAAAATGCATTTCAATTGAAAAAAAACTATAAAAACTTTTTATTTGGTCCTTATTTTATAATACTTGTACAAGTATATAAAAATGAGAATATACTTATCAAATAATCTAATTTTGCACTTACAGCTTTTACTGAATTGGCTATGAGGCTGGCTGTTTTTCTATATGTTTTCGTTAAGTAGTGAGCAAATCTTTCATTCTCAGTCTCCTTAGAGCCGAGCTGCATGAACTCTCCTTGAACCAAGTCAGTGATGATCTGTAAAGTTTTCAATTTGTGCCGTTTTTCGATACTGTATAGGATATTTCTTATGTTTGGTTTAATATTAACATAAACAAGATTACACGTACTTGGCTAAGCGTGATTGTGACGTCATTGTGGTTAAGTCTGGCGATCATCATAGACGTAACTGCCAATATATAATCACCAGCCATGGCTACCTAAAAAATAAAAATATAAAACAGTTAAGACATTTGTAGGTAAATGTATTATTATTTTTACTAATAATATTATTAAAATTATTTTTTTAAATGCTACATTTGACATAAATACACGTACTTAAGATATTAACACATTTAAAATATTTCTGAAAACATAAATGTTTTAAAATAGAATTATTAATTGTTTTTACTTTTCTACTCATATAAACACGATTTTAATTAATATAAATTAAAAATATTCACTTTAGGCGATGGAATAAAAGTAAAATAGAATATTTTTAAGGGATAAAATTTTTATTATTGCATTATTTAAAAATTGAGAAGGCAGCAGATCGAATCTTTAAGTCTGATTGGATTCTAGATTAACGGTTTTCAAAATTTTTTATTCGCGTATCACGTATGTGTATACTAATAAACCGTGTACTACTAATGGCTATAAATAGAACTATCCAAAAAGTCAACACATTTATTTAAAATAATATATTAGTAAAATACTACAATACAATTATTATTTTTATTTATTAATAATGAAAATGTATTATTTAAAAAATAAATAAATATGTATAAGTAAATAAACAAATTTTCCATGTAAACCATGTATTTGTAAGCTTGACGTCAGTGATGAAGTATCTGATTAAGTGTTACTAAATATTAATTGTCAATTTGGGTCAATATTCAATTTGTTTTAATACTTATTTTCAACTACGAGCATCGAAGTAAATCCAATTTTACGAAGATAAGTAGTTGTGAATGGTATTAAAAATAATAATGCTTTTCAAGACAGCGATATTCATTTTCAACTTTTCATCGCATGATAATTCATAATTCAATCAAATATTCTTTTTCATTGTTAGTTGGGGTTCTAAGAATGTCGTCTAAATTCAAAACAAGCAGGTTTCTTATCAAAAAAAAAAAGTTTTTTTGAAATATTCTTTAAACGTTCTTTTGGGCATTTGGCAATGGAGTTTTATGTTTTCGATAAGATTTTTTTCCATTTTAAATTTGTACTCTGTCATAATAAATTATTCTAAATTGAGAAGAGACTGTAGGTTTTTATTCGAAACATAATTGCTTATTATCTTAATTATTTTAATAAATGCTTTAACTTTGTCATTCATCAAAAATAAGTTTATTGATTTATTTTGCAAACTTAAATTCATTGAAAATGTCTAATAAGTAAACTAATGTTATTATGCACACTTAATTTGTAAATTTATCACAGAGTTCAAAATCAGTCTTTCCTGGGAACAACTGAATTACAGAATGCACCAAATAACCTGTTAGACATTCTTCCTCGAGAAAATCATCTCACCTCTCAGCGTCTAAGAGCAATGGAATTTGATCACTTCCCATTTTTATTTGGCCTTTCATATATCGTCATGTAGTCTTCCGCATACCACTATTGGTATGCGTACCATAGTTTGAGAACAACTTACTGTTATAGATGTAATGTGCATTACTAGGTAGTTAACGCCAAAAAATACTTTCTCTACAATAATTATAGTATTTATAACCATTATTCATTCCTAAATTAGATGAATCAGACGTATACTTTACTTCTTTAAAAGAGAGACTGAATTTTTTTAAATAAATATGAAATATGTATAATTAAAATTGGTCGATCTACGTCTTGGAGGCAATAGGAGTTGCCTAACTTGAGCGCCCGGTTACGCCTCCAAGATGACCGTGTATTTATGACCCCCTTGGTCGAAGATAATGACACAATGTAATAATTCCACAGACAGAAACATTGGATTTAAATTTACAAGACCAATGAAATTATTTGATGTAAACTTCTAAAACATTGCCAAAAATTTAAAATTTAAATGTTACTCGAGAAATATTCAGATTTATTAAAAAGTTAATAATAAAAGAATACATTATTAATAACTATTACAAAATTCTTCCAGAAAAAAATGAATTCCAAGGTCAATGAAGCTTAAAAACATCTCTAAAAACCGGAATTATGCATGGAGAGAACATTAATAATCATTAATTAAAAAAAACTATCATTTATGCATAATATAATAATAACTAATATCCTAATACAATCTTAAGGTAAAAAACTTAATGATTAATATTAATAGCTATAAACAAGTTTATATATTATAATAGTTAGACTCGAGCACATAAAGACGAATACAATTAAGATAAATGAAATATGAGTATAATGAATATTTGTTTCAAATTAAATAAATATTACTATGGAATTTTATTCGTAAGAAATTTCAAAATACATAAAGAAATCGAATGTTATTTCAATTCAATCGGTAGAAAATGGACAAGTGTCATAATAAAAACATTACTAACGCCATCAGGCTGTATATGTTAAGTATTAGTTCATTAAATATAAAACAAACAAACTTTCTCATATAATTTCTCCCAAAAATGTAATATCAGTTACTATTTAGTTGAGTAATAAATAATATTTTATTGTTTTAAGTGTGAATTTCACATGTACATTAATACATGCACTTATTTATATGAAGTTGTTTATTATAAATCAACATTGTATATTATTATATTGTAAGTATACAACGAACATTTTTCCAAACACTTGATTATATGTTTATATAGTTTCAGGGAATTAGTTAAGTAAATAATAACGACAAACTAATAGAAATATCATATTTGTTTAATATAAGAATAATGCTGCAATACACATTAGTACCAGCCTATGTCGTAAATACTTAGTAAACAATGGAGTGGTTAAGAAACAATTTGTTAAAATCGATTTCATAATATTTAGACGAAATAATAATTAAAAATTAAAGGGTCTCAGTAATTCAAAAATATTAAATTTTGTCGTAATTTTAATTTAGAGATAAAAGTTTTGCTATACTATGTATTATATGTCATATAAATAATTAAAATATAATATAAACAGGATTATCAATACATAAATAATTAAAGTATAAAACTTGTTGAGTCAAATCATTAAATTTCACGGTTTGATTTTATTACTTGAGAAAATACAAATATTTTTATGCATACGTATTATTCTAATTTAACTGAAAACTTTAACAGGTAGGTGTACCTATATAAAGATTTAATTTTAGCGATTGATATTGATTTTGAATAATTTTGAAGGTGAATGCTCAAATTTTGAGTTCTATTAAAATTACAGGCCTAAGTTTTTAACTGTGCATTTCCTTAGAATAAACTATTAATGAAAATAAAATAAAGTCCACATGGCAATAAATGTTTAAGGATGATGGATTTTTGTTTTTAAATTTTTTAGAACTAGTATGTGGGTACATATTATGTAATACTACGTATTTTTCCCAAAGTACGTCTCTGAATATGTATATAGTTTTTACGCATTAACTGCAAGACCATAATAGATAAGTCGCGAACGTGGTCACACAATAACTATGATAGATATTTTATTAAAGATTCTAAAAGATATGTTTTGTGCACACAGTGAATATTAGGAATGACCTTTGATTATTATACATATAGCACGTACAGAATAGGACGCACGATTTTCCGATGAGTTTATAGTAAACGTTAACTCATAAATAATTGATTCACCCGTCAAAGCTTTGAAACGTCTGACATAGATTTGTACCCATTTATGAAGTCGAAAAACCTTGGATATCCAAAGCCGATATATATATAATATAATAATGTTCATTTACTTTCGCCCATCGGACATTAGGTATCGTTGTATATAATTTCGCAAACTCGCGATTAGCTATTGGATGGGAGAACAAATCAAAATGAAAAGAGACACATAATTGTATTACGCAATCTACTCAAAAAAATAAATACGTTTGTGTACCTTATACATATACAACACACACACACACACACACACACACACACACACACAAACACGCACATATACACATTAATCCGAATAATTTATGAGTAAAGCGACGTTGCTTAGTCATGTAAAGCTGTATGCCAAGGTCGGATAGTTTTTCGAAAAGAAAGAAACGTAAAATGTTCAATTGGGGCCCGAGGGGGAGGTGCGCTTAAGGAGAAAATACACACTCATCGCACGCACATATTAAACAAGCAGTCTGTGATTGCATAATTCGGTCGGATATGAAAAGAAACAACATTCCAGCAGATAGCATATGTATGGAGATGATAGTAAAGGTGTGTCTAAGCAAAAGGATAATATACGCGACGGATACGATGACCAACCAACTGATAGAAGCGCAGCCTTGTGTCCGGTCAAGGACGGACGCTGGTCTGTTATACACGTGGGTATTCGAACGTTCACCTGACGACGTCCGACAGACATGGCAAGAGGGTTGTTACTTGGCTGTTGATATATAAAAATATAAATTATTTAAAATGTGATGGAAAAAACTGGCCACTAATCAAAAACCTAACAAATAGTTAACATACCTAATCAAAAAATGCAAAAGCAGTTTTATTTATATAATATATATTCTTTGTTCATAGATGATTAGTATTGGTTTAATTTTTCAAATTTTAGTCTTGATCATATCTAAATAAGTAGATAACTTAACAGAAATTGCAAAATTGTAATTTTAAGAACTAAAATAGTTGCACTTTAAGTATAAATATAAATTATGTTGTATAAATCAATCATTTAATAACTTTTCGGTTCAAAGTTTATCATTCTATTGAAATAGTTCAAGTTATATATGAGCAGTACATATAATATGTTATTCGTTGATGACAGTTATAATAGATTTTTTTATCTATTGCTTACATTAATTATAAAATGTAACTAGTTTTGATTTAAGCAGTGCATTTTACTTTTAGAAATAAACAACTATATTTTGACAGATATAGTAATGAGTTTAATTCCGGAAAAGAATATTTTCTGCTATTTAAATTTAACATTACACATTAATGCCAAAGCACAGAGCATTTTAAAGACATGTATATATATATATATATATATATAGAGTTATTACAAAAATGTATTAATAACTAATAAAAATATATTTTTTTTTAGGTACCTAAATATTTATTAGCAGGTACAACATTGTATAATATAATATGGTATATATTTGATAAAGTCAAGGAGTATTTGCGTATTATACTAGCAATAATACATTAGTAGTCAAATATATACTTAATAATAAAAAAATACCTTTAGAATAAGGCAATAATTTAAATTATACTCAGCGAATCACTTAGTAACCTTAAAATCATTCAAAACACAACAAATTATTTTAGTATAATAAAACTAACTCCAAAAAAATCTATCTAAGGAATAGTGAAAAAGAATAAGAAATCTCAAACGCGGTTACCTCAATATATATTTGTCAATAGATAAAAAAGGATTTTGAAATATTAGTACTATTATAATTTCACAAAAAACTAAATAATACAAATTAAACTTAAAAACAAATGGAAAACACTTAGTAAGCAAAAACTAAAAATTAAATTAAATAAAAAAAAAAAATAATAAAAAATAACATTTCTGGATTGTATACTATATTAAAATAACAGAAAAAGTTAGAAAATCCCTTACGTAATAATGCATGAGACACACATTTTTTCCCATGGTTAATTAACAATAAGCAAGAATTTATATGAGTAATATGTGGAATCAAACATACTATCTAATTAATGTATTATCACCGAATGGTGTACCAAGAAAAAAAACGTTCAAGAAATAGAACAAGCACGGGGTCTAAACCCCCCAGTCCAACATATAAAATTATATAAATACTTTCATATTTTAAAATAAAACCAAATATTTATAATTTTATACAATAGATACGAATATATAAAAATAAAAAATGTCTTTGTAAGTAACTGTATGAGTATACTAATTGTTTCAGATGCCAGTGCATTTATGTTTTAGATCAATAAAGAAAGAATATTTATAGTTCCTAAATACTATAATATGCGTATGGTAAAATTTAATATTTCGCCATGGCCGAATTTCACAATATTTTAAATTACATTATCCCAAATTATTTTTTTTCTTGACGTGACCCTATCAAAAACAAAACAAAAAAAGCTTAAAGACCACAAAATGATTTATGACGTTATATTATGTACCAACGTTGACAGATATATACTTCAATGATCTAAACGAACATAGTATAAAATAAAAATTGTGTAATAAAAAATTTCAAAGAAAAAGAAAGAATAGAAGGCAGTACTAAAAGTGTATATTTTGCTATAGGTAGATTAGTCATTTTCAGTCATATATTTCAAAATAGTTATTACTAATTAAGGACCGAGGAGCGCTATCCTGCTACAATAAAATAATTTATTATATTCACCTATTTCTTTATGATTTTCTAATTCAATTTTTTCTACCAAATAAATAACTATTAAGCAATCTTATAGAGCTGGTTGAGTATCTTAAATAATTAAAAATGTATGTTATAAGTCATATCGAATTATATCACAAAAATTTAAAAAGGATTTTCTTTTTCAAATATTAATGAAATCAATTTGTATTCAATTATACAGAAAAACTAAACAATGGTAAAGTAAGTTAAGCGTATTATTGTATATATTAATGTATTTTAATAGAAAACTACTATAACTATTAACCTAGTTGTCTTGTTATGTGACTAACTTTTTTCACAAACACTGATTATAAGTTATCAATTATTAATTGTACGAAATTGCATTCATAATATATTTAAAGTTAGCAAATTTATATGGGAATAAACGAATACAAACATAACGACGCCAACCTCTACTCAAAAAAAAAAAAAATAAAAAAATAAAAAAATAACCACGTCTTTAAATTAATCCCATTTTATAATATTGCAAAATTGGTTAGAAGCAAATTCTCACAAAAAAGTACCTATAATAGGTACCTGAAAAGATTTCCAAGTTTCTTTATTGAATTTTATAAACATATAAACAAAAAAACGCATCAATATTTTATAACTAGAAAGTTGGTTCATCTTGTGCCAATACAATAATTATATTACAGGTGAAAGCAATCCATGTTTAATATTTTGTGGTAGGAATATTTTTGCAAGTGTGCCTCGGGTTGAACTTGGGTGTGTCATTTTAGAGGGTTTCGACTGCATTCCGATGCCCTTCTCTAATAATTTCACTAAAGGTCACATGATCATTCTGGGTCAATGGATTGTAAGGGTTATAATGACAGATTTCGTTTGTGCTTTTTCACAACCATAAAAAGCAGGGACGTACACATCATATCAAATTAAATTTTATATCTCCAGGTAAATATTTTAAAAATATACTCTGATAAGGTAGATAATGCTTATATATAGCTGAGTGTTATAATACGTTAATATACTAATAGAATAGTAGTTGGTATATTCTATATATCTAAATAAGTAATATAAATGCGAAGTATAATTTTTGATTGTGTCAATATTAATTTATATATTTTACAAGATTTGTTATAATTACTATAATTTATTAATCATGTATTTAAATAAATAACTCAGGTTAAAGAAAATAATAGATGGTCGAAAACTTAAAATTATAATAACAAGTTATTTTAAATTCAATTTATTTTTGTATAACAATCACGATATTATTTATGAAACAATAACATTGTTTGATCATCACAACATAATTCTGAATGTGGGATCTAATTACAGTAATTCCATATGATAAGTGATAAACGGTCTAATGAAAATGTGACAGAATAATAAAATACCCGGAGGTTATGTAAACGCAGAAACATATTTTCTAAACAATGTCTAAAGGTTTACGGATGAAACGATGTTTACTCAATGTAATTTTCGTTGTCTATTGTGTTCGATGACTATGTCAAACTCATTCGTGTATTTAAGTTAATTGAAATTAATGACGGAACAAATTAAGAAATAATAATAATAATAATAATAATAATAAAAAAAAAATGTAATATTAATATAGCACATAATTGTTTATGTGTGTATGCATGTAATAATGTGTTAAATGGAGGTATACTGTTTAATACACTAACAGTTAACGATAAAAAACATTCAAAGAATAGTTCCAAGACAAACTTAATAAAATCATTTTATATTCTTTACGTATTACATATTAAATAATGTATGTATGCACATTAAAGAAGAGTGTTAGTGGTTTGCTGGAATAACCTTTGAGCTCCTAGGAATTTATGATATTATTATGTTTAACATATTAAAATATAAAAATATGTCTTCAATATTAAATTTATTGCTTTGTTTACACTTAATTAAAGTCAAATATTTTAGATAAAGGTATGCAATATAACTTAGCGAAATATAATAAATAATAAACCGAATCTTACATAGGTGCTAATTATATTTTCGTTTATCATTTGGATAGTTTGTCATCATTTATTATCTATTATTATACTCGTATTATATATTATTATACTATATTATAGCAGTGGCGTAATTAGGAATTGATCTTAGGGGGATAGACATTTTTTACACACAAAATACTTATATTTTTAAGTACAGTGATAATTGGTATTTGAAAATACTATTTCATCAAAAATCTATAAAATAATATATAGGTACAAAAAATGTATTTCATAAATGTTGTTTTAACATTTTACAAAATTTAGTACCTATACAATATTATATTAAATTCTTCAAAATATAAATATTAAATATATTAAAATTAAATTTTACTTTTAAATTAAATAATAATTATTAAAATATTAAATTAATTTTGTTTGTAATATAATATAATATACATAGCTCTTTTTTTGTACTGTTTATAAAAGAATTTCTAATTTTTTTAGCTGTTTAGCCAACTTGTCAATCATATCATCAGGATCTAGTACAATTGATTAATGAATTAATAAAATAGATGGAATTTCTATTTAATATATTTTGTTGTGATGTTAGCACTACAAAATATATAATTCCACAAGCCAAAAATTAATAAATAAATATAAATATTATATAGGCTTTGGAGGGGATCTACCCCCTCACCATCCCTTAATTACACCTCTGTACTATATTAATGAGTTTAAAATAGTATTAAATAAAAATTGTTTTTAACATATATACAATATATCAAGTGTTCTTTTTTATACATAAATTATTTCATTGGCAACAAGGTATTAAATTTATGTGTCTATATGAAAATATGATGCGATGTGAATACAAATTGATTAGAAATGATTGGATATCTAATCATGATATATCAAAAGAAAACATATGAAAATTATTATTTTTTATCGTTTGTGCTTATAAATTATCACTTATCAAAATAAAAATATACATTTTTTTCTCAACCATTTTTTTTTTTATTATTATAAAACAATATTTTATTTGTTTATGTTTACTTATTTTATAAATTTACTGTATTTTAATAGTTGTAACAGAAAATGTCTAATATATAATTTAATGCAAAATTGTTCATCAGAATTTAAGATGAAAGAATTGATTTAGTATATTGAATGAAATAAATACAACTTCATATAAGATAATGGTTCTTCTGTAACATCCGTTATGGTAAAAATATTTCAAGGTAATCCACCCAATATTTGTACGAAACTACTAACATTTACAAAATTTTAAAATTTAATCGTTAAATCGGTGATTTCAAGTATCTTGTATGATGTTAAAACTAGTAAAATATTTAAACGGTCAATCACGTCTCGCTCTCACCGGTTACTTATACACACCAGCCCTTCTTATTATATCTACTATAATTTATATGGAAACCGGATCTCTGCCTGTTCAGTTCCCAGGAGTTTTGTCACAAATATATAATGTCCGAGAATCGAACGGGCTCTCTAAATTTGGACGACGACAGAGCATGCGTCAAAGTATTATTTATTAATGTCTGTCTATATATGTATATATATATATAGATAAAAAATGTGTTGTTTACCCATTGCGTGAAAGGTCTTCCGGAACAAGCGTCTAATTGTGAAACACACACGACGCATATTCCTAACTACACAGACTGCCTACGCACGCGTTGAACTTTCTCTATGTACACGTTGCCACCGACACACAAACGCATATACAGGGCCAAGAATAATATTATATTATATAGTACGATATTTTGGAGAAGAGGGGAAAAAATAAAGAGACAAAGAGAAAGAGAGAGACAGAGAGAGAAAGAATAAAACACAAATTTTTTTTACTGACAAGACGTAATCATAATAATAATAATAAATTCAAGACTGCAATCCTGACAGTCATATTGATATAAAGAAGGAATTTGTTGTATATATTATAATTTCGAGGATGTTATACTCAGATGATGCAACTCACGACAGTACCGACGTACCATTCACGCGTCATCGATAAACAGTTACAATAGTGATAATACGACAATCGTACTACCGTGCACCAACCGGCGAACGACCTTGCCCTTTATCGCTTGGAAGACGTTGCATGTAGGCCACAGGTCAAACTTGTTCGTATGACATTTTCAATTTTTTTCTCACCATACACCTCCCTCACTCTCTCTTTTTTTTTTTGTTTATGGTTTTCCCATAGAGATCGACAAGTTCAGCTAATCGTGGTAGTGAAGACTTGCCTACATAATAGATATATTTTTTGTATATTTATTACCACGACGACCGCCGTTTATAGTGTACAATATTAACGAGATACGTTAAAGAAAAAACAAAATACAGACATCCTGCACGCGACTTTCTTATAAAAGACCGCTTTCGAGAACTGTGTATGTTTGTCGGGTTGCTCGAGTGAAATTGATCAATACCCGCGTGCGCGGTATTCTGAGACCAGACATTTCTGCCGCCACCACTGCGGCTTGAAGCGCGCGTATAAGTGGGTCTTTGTGCGGACCTACCTATACCTTATTATACCTGTCTACCTGCCCGCCTAGTGCCTATATTATACAGTGAAAGTATAAACCTACGGTGCCAAACCTTTTTCATTCATCGATGTATTGGTCTTAGCCTGGTCGGTTATTGGTCACCGGCGCCGCATCAGATTTAATTACCTACCATCATCTCACCGCAATATTCACTTACACATCATAATAATATTATATAGTGTTCGTTGTTGTTTTTTGTTGATGTTTGAGATATTATAATCATCGTTGTCGACAGTCGACACTTGTCGTCAATACATGACCAGACCGCGATGCACGTTTTCTTTATTAACAATAGACTACACGTCGTTTTATGACTGTGCATTATCAATTATCAGCTCGTGTGTATTTTCAAAAATATAATATAATCTTAAATACTATGTAAAAACTATTATTATAATAAAAGAATTTGCGAAAATAATAATACATATTATAGCAAAACAATTATAACTATTTATAACACAAGAGCGGATGTTTGTTTTTAGAATAATTTATTTTATTCAGAATAAAATATATCAAGGTTTTATAAAATATCAACGTCTTGCACTGTAAGTTTAACAGTGAGACGGACTTTAATTAACTGAATCGTGCCCAATACTAATTGATCATAATTACTCTTTTAGTTCGAATGTCACATTATACAATTTTAAAACTTTCATAAATATTTAACACGGACAATTACTAAAATAACAGTTTTTCACCATTTTTAAGGAGTAATAATAATATTATGTTAATATGCGACCTCTTCTTAATATTCAAATGGAGTGTCTAATATATATATTTAAGTGACAGTAATATAGTATTTCAAAAGGTTTTAAAAATGTTCTACTTCTGTAAGACGAGTAATTTTGTTTGTTATTTTGCGGTAAAATTATAATGGGAACAGAGGGTTAAGGTCAGTATTACACATTTATATTTATTAGATATAAGTAAAATTAAATAAAATAGAATCAAAGCAAAGGTGAACATAAAGATTTTCAGAAAAACGTAACATAGATAAACAATATTATAGTTCTAATTTAATAACACTATTATAAGCTAGATTTAAAGGGATAAATAACACAACTTTGTATAGCCATCAAGGTATGTTAGTTCAAGGTTATTATTATTTTTTTTTTTATTGTAAAATTTGTTGGGATTTTAAGTTGTTCAGTATTTAAAAAAAAAAATGATCTTTTTCGAAATCTAATTTTGTTTTTTTAGTCGCTACTCCATGTTGTGAGGTAATTGTTACATTGATTATTACTTTAGAGTTACGATCAAGGTCTATCAATTGTTTTAATGGACTGAAAGGTTTTTACTTTCAAATTAAAATATATCAGATAGTTTATTAAACGTAAAACACTCATTATTTTAAAAACATTTAAAGTTTTTGAAATAATTTTTTTAAATATTTTATTGTTATTTTTTTAAAGTTTTCATTTTTGTGAATGACAATATATTATTTTAATATGTGTAAATCAAAATGCAGATGAGTAGTTAATTAGTTAGAACTTTTAAGTATTTAAGGTTTAGATGTGTGATGTAAGGGACAAATATTTTGCGGCATATCCTTTTCCCTCCTACCTTGTGTCACTTAACAAAACTCATTTAAACTAAAAATATTTGTAACTCATAAACTAATAGTCTAAAATTCAATTTTTCAATATTAAGTACCATAAGAGATTTTTGCTTTAGAATATAATAATAAAAAAATAAGTCATAAAAATATTTATATTTTTAAATGTTAATAAGTATATAGTTTTTGAAATAATGAATATTCTTCGATAAAAGAATCACTCACTTAAGAGTTTAATTAAAATTAGTCTTATCTGTTATTAATTATTATATAAATACATATCAGATAAAATAAATCATGAAATTTAAAATTGGAGACTAAAATATAAAATAGTTCAAGGTAATTATTATCTTATTTTAGTATCTTATTTTAGTATGAATAGTGGAACGTTCTTGTAAATAAATATACTTAATATTTATTTTATGCATAAATAGTTTATGCTTACTTAGGTAAGGAATTAAACTATTGTGAATAATTGATGTGTATGATGATTACAGTTTTAAACAGTAATAAAATGGAGATATTATCAAAAACGTTCTGCAGATAAGATAACAGCTAAGTATTTCTAGCCAAGCAAAAATCATCAAAAACTAATAGTTAAATCGAAATAGTTGTAAGTCTCCTAATAATAATTTATTTTTAATTTAAATATATTTTATTGCGTTTAAATATTTGATATGTATAATTGTATCTAATGTATGTTATTAAATATAATTTGTTAAATGTAGTAGAGATAATATTAATTTAAAATACCGATGGAAAACTTTAGTTTGGTTATTCGAGAGAAAATATGTGCGTTACTTATTTTTTTGTGACTCCAAAGTGCATTTACACTCGGCTTTCCCCGTCTGAAGTCTGATTGATCAATGACATCATCGTGAATTAGGGATGCAGAATGGATCATTTCTGCAATCATAGCTACTTCTTTTTGTTTTTTGTCCAGACCACTGAAAATGTACGATTATTATAAATATTACAAGAAAATTTATTTACAAGTAATTATAGTTTAATTAAGTCTTAAGATATCAACAATATTCAATATAAGTTTAAAGTTATAATAAAAAAAAAGTAAAAACCACTACGATATTATTTATGTTAACACATACATATTTGAATAATGCAATTAATAATCATTTAGCAGGTTCTCAGGTTATTTCATAAAAATGTATGATATATTAAATGTGTGAACAATAATAATTTTATATTAATTGTTATGCTCCATAGTTTAATTTTTAAAAGAATAGGTAAGTAGTTATTTCGTAATTTGTTTGCAGTTTAAATATTAAGTGTAAATATGTATTATAACATATAAATCAACAAAGTTAATGAAGCCAATTTTTTTTCATTTAAATTTCGGATACAAAAATGTGTAGGTACGTATAAGATTTAGACTAAAATACAAATAAAACATCTAGGTTACATGAACTAAAACCAGTTTTAATATCCATTGATATCTTTCTGCATAAGTATATGTCAACCAGTCGTACATTTCTATCCGTATAAACATATATTGATCTACTTCTTTTTCACATTTTTACTATCGTAACAAATAAGAATTTTAGGTATTATTTTCATTATTATCAATAAAATGTGCAAATTTACTTATTGTTCATATGGTAATTTATGGCATGAGCCATCAGGATAGCCACCATAGGCCTAAGAGCTTTTCCTTGCCCATCGAAGTAATAAGTAGCTATCGTCCGTAGCTCATCTTGATTAGTGTTCAGTTCGAGTTCCTGGATAATAAATAACAAAAATTATTTTTAAAATGACTTTTAATAGATTATATTATTACTATGACATGTTTTAATATACACATTCAATATAGATAATTATAGATAAGTATAAAAAAATAATTTACACACACACACACACGTAAATAATGGCAACTAATTTCATTATATAATTTTATATAGAATATTTAGAACTATTAATGATTAAAATTATATAAATATTACAAACTATTATTAATATGGATTAAAATTAGTGAGTTTTTTTTTAAACATCATACCTATACATGATTTATCATAATAAATGTATCAAGTATCCATTTATACGATTGAAGTATATTAGTATTATGTTAAAAATTAAATGATCAATAAAAAGCAATACTATGTTACATAATGTTAAATCTACAATTTGGCATTAATTTTTAATATATAAATAGAAATAATATTCATATGAAATGAATCAATTTATACGTTTTATAACTTTTATAGAATCAATTGTTATTTTTAACTTTTCTAACTGGATTACGTATTATTATTCAATTTTAAATTTTTAATGATGATGTACATTAATTATATTAATACAGGTGAAATTTAATACTAAAATATTACAAACCCGTGTAATGTTTGTGTATATATCTCTGAGGTCATCATCTAACAGTCTGTATGGGTCGATAGAAGTCAGTGAATCTGTATCTGTATCTTGTAAAGTAGTATAACGTCGACAGTGATTCCTCTGATGATCAGATCTGATACGATTTAATTGTTTCTGTAAAAAAATTTACTGTTAATTTTTATTTTTATTTTCAAAAATATTATTAGTTAATATTTGTAACGCCCATCATATATTTGAAGTGATGTATTCAAATGCGAATGCACTAATATTTTTTTAATGACTATATGACCGGTTTTCTATCTTATACTTATGTATATACTTTCCATCCTGCAGGCATTTGACCCCCTCATCATCGTCTTGAATATGTGGGACATGACCGAAATACATATTATTAATCGCATCGAAATTTCAATCACAGGGTAATGAGGGTTTTTTAAACCAGCGTTATTATCAGATAAAATTGTTTTATATTTTAGAATTTGAAATATTTGAACACAATTTTTATTCTTATAAATTGTATAATATGCTTATAAAATACATCATAGTATATACAACATATTAATAAAATTGATTAAGATTAGATTTAAACATTTACAGATAATTCTGAAATATAAATTGTTAAAAATGAAATCTTCAATTCAAAATTAAAAGTTTAAAGTGGAAATTGATTTAGAAACTATTACAGTGCATTATTTTTATAATACCTAATAAGGTAATTGATAATTTTGCACTGAAGGACATAAATACTTATTCTTATGATGCGAAGTTTGATGCGCATCTGAACTGTTTTTCTTAAATATTTTATTTATTTTAAACTAATATTTAAGATGCTAAATACATTTTAACTAACACGACGCAAGTAGTTTTATAATTTGTCGATTATAATTAATGTTATAATAATCTGATATCAGTACTCTAAAAATTCCAGTTATGCAATTCTATACAAAACACTGAATATTATTTAACACGTAGCTCAAATTACTCATATTATTAGCTGGGTTAAGGTAATACTTAGCACACCCGTGTGCTACTTAAGGATTACATATTATTATATGTCAAATACGAAGAACATAAATATATTAAGCGTAGAATAAGACCGGTTATCTAGTTTGGTATTTATTTAGACTTTCAGGTTTCTATTATAGGTGTATATATTGAAATAAGAAAGTGAGCTCTTCTGCATTTTAACTTAGTATTTAGTTAATCTAAATTAAAAACACGTTTAAATACAAGCATTTATATTTGTATTTCAACATAAACAAACGAGATTTTTAGTTTGTACCTCCAAAAAGCTAATACTATTATTACTTATTACATATGCTCACATAACAGCCTTAAAATTTATTATTTTAATATTTATTACTTCTACTCTCAAATTATTTGCAGATTGTCATTTTTATAATAGAGGTTAACTGGCACTCAAATTTGTACCTAACTATTTCACTGATTTTTCCATTAATATGAACAGATATTAAATTTGAGATACTACCGAGGTATAAATACTATTAGTCAAAAGTTGTTTGAAATAATTTTCTCTGAAGTAATTTTATGTCAAATATAGGTGGTAAAAATGTATTACACAATTTAAAATAGAACTTGATTTACCCAAAATCGGTTAAGATTGAATTTATTAAAAAATTGACATTAATTAATTTTTACAGCTTCTAGAAATTTTTTCGATACTACAATTTTTGGAATTCAAAAAAATTACCTTTCTAAGTAAGTTCCTACCACTTGAATAATTATATAATCAAGATTTTAAATATATATATAAAAAAAACAAAATTTATATACTTAGCTAATAAAACCAATAATAAACCTAATTCACGGCTTTACTCCAAACTTTAAATCAATAAATGATAAAATACAGCAAACTATATCGTACAAATCCAATAAATATTTGAAACTACTAACAAAAATGTAATTATAGCAATATAAGATTATAATTTACATTTAAATTTAAAAGTTTACTTTCTTATTAATATGTTTTAAAACGCATTTTTGCGCTTTCTAACGCTGTATCAGGCAATAATCGGTGCATGTCCGCCGTCCGGATACCACTCGAAATAATTACACATACTCAAACCACAAGGCCACAGCGAAACGAAGTTCAATCGTCTCGCTATTTTACACAAAATACGTTTAGCGAATTTCAGCCAACAATTTAAAAAAATATCATATTATTTTTTTCTCTACCTAAACTAAAATTTTACCATTATAATATACATCAATTACTTTTATTTATTAGCTATAACAATGTACACATATAGATTGTATTGATATAAATTAACAATTGGGGAGGATGGTGGTAGTCTATTCGTGAGCCTTCCTGCATTCGTTAAAATGTTCAAACGGACAGTTAAACAACAAGAAAATAACTTTTTCTTGCAACTAATACCATCACCGAGGCTCCATACTCATATCATATATAAGATTTGGGTGCATGTTTTCGAAAGTCAAATTTTAGAATGCCAAGTGAGTTTTAGAATGAATAGATTTAGAAAATCTATATTTTAGAATATAAATTATTTTTGATCAGGAAAGAGAAATATCAAAATACAGAGTTTTTAAATAAAATACTGTCTTATTTTGTAATAGAACTAACGATACAGAATGTAGAAATTATGATAAACTTCCAGATCTGTAATTAGTTTATGGTTGATCGAGAAGACGGGAAATATCAAAATACATAATATTTATAAATATAATGCTTTGTTACTCAATAATCGTTATCAAGTTTTTATTTATTTTTATTTTATTGATGTTGTCAACTATTATCGTAGAATTACGATAGAGTTCTATATTGATATAATATGTGATTATTTTACGTTATTTCATATCTGATCAAATACGAGAAATATCAAAAAGTAGTTCACCTTAGTCCAGTGCCGTACATCGTACTAAATACCTACGAAGTGTTACATTAAATGATTATAAATCATTGGTTGAAATGCAAATACAATTTCTAATATTACATTGACGTTGATGAAATCGACTCATCGAAAACATGATATTATATATGTGAACGGGTTTTTATACGTTTTTAATAAAATTTATATTCATAAAATTGATGGCAAAATAGTTTATTATTGGAGATGCCGCGACTGTGCAGTTAAGTTTCAAACTAGGTACTATGATTGCCAACACACACACACACACACATATCTGATGATAAAGGTAAGCCATTTAATATTTCCGATCACTGTCATGGCCCAATTCCGCAGATAATTGAATGTAAAAAAATTAAAAATGTCATAAAAAGAAAGGCAGCTGATACTAACAATACACCAAGTTCTATATACCAAGATTCGATTTCACTAGTGGAAAATATTATAGCTTCTCAAATTTCAAAATGCTCAGAGCTAAATCAATAGTAAAAATGCAAAGAAATTTTTAAATAAAAATGTTAAACGAAATTATGATTAGATCATGATTTTCACAACAATTGAAAATTGTAATTATTTAAAGAATTCACAACTTTGGATTTTAGACGGAACTTTTAAATCATGTTCTAAGCTTTTTAAACAATTTTATGTAGTGTACGGTTCAATTTCACGAGATGGAAACGAGATAGTATTTCCATTAGTGTTGGCATTATGACTGGCAAAGATGAAGATTTATATAATATTTTCTAATTTAAATTAATTTGCTGAAAAAATGGAATCTTTTTTAAAGAAAATAATAATTTGGAAATAATGAACGATTTCGAACGGGCAGCGATTAATGCAATCAATGACGTATTTCCGTTTGCAATTCATTCGGCAAGCTTTTTCATTTACAACAATTGATATATCGTAAGATTCAAGCGTTGGGTTTGGTTTCAAAGTATCAAAATGTGCTTGAATTCAATTTTTCGAGCCCGTAAAATTGCAAGTTTAACATCTTTACTCCCGGAGAAAGTGAAGGAAACGTGGAGTATTTTAAAATTTGAATTTGAAGACGATGAAATTTTTTTAGTAACATATTTTGAAGAAAACTACATGGTTGGAAAAATTAGGATAAGGTTTAGAAAAAAAGAAGCACTGCGAACTATATTTTCCAATTGAAATGTGGTTAGTAAATACTAAATAGTCGAGCTGTCAACGAAATGCTAAGAACATCCAATTCAGCAGAAGGTTGGCATAACAAAATACATCGTTTATTATCAACACACCTTGGTATATATTCATTTATCTCCAAAATTTAAAAAGAACAACATGAAACTGAAGCAAAATTGAATCGTTAATTTCAAATAAAATATTCGAGAGAAAAAAGTATAATGAAATACGGAATAATAACTTATTGAAAAAATATAGACAAATAGTTGATTATTCTAACTATAATTTAAATGAATTTATGAGAGCTATTGTTAATAGTCTAAAATATTAACAATTATTATATTTATTTTATGCATTTTATAAACAAGCAAATAGTAAAAAATATAAAAATATTTCTATAAATTGAAATTCTAAATGTTTTATTTTCCAAAACTCAGCATTCTAAAATATGACTTTCTAAAACCTGCCTCAATATCATATATATATATTGAAAAGTACAATACACACAAGTATATATAATTAGGTATACAAATTATTATTATATCTAATAAAAAATTAAACATAAACAATATTGAAAATTAAGAATATAAGAAATATATCTATATTAGATTAGACAAATTGTTAGACAACTGGGAAGATAAGAAGTCGATCTATTCATAACACACCTATCTACTTATTACGAAAAGTAATTTTTAAAAACAACAAGACAATTTATTTTCAAAAATATCACAATAATTAAAATATTGTATGGTAGATTGACTCAGTCTTGAAATATAAATTGGTGGAAAATTATTAATTCACAAATGAAGATATGAGTTGGATAAATTATGCAAAAATAAAAAATTTATAAATATGTATTAAAATGCATGTGAAATGTACTTTTTATACGATTTTTTAGGTTTAATTATTATACAATTATCTATTATTGGACGAACCGGAAGTTTTTTGTCATAAGTTTCGTAATATAAATACATATAAATTTTTTTTTTTAAATCAGTAATTTATGTGTCATCGTTTCAATGTGAAAGCTGTAGTAGGTTTATATGAATTTATACACTTGGGATTACAATAATTTCAATCAGTATAGTTTCAAAACAAACTCCCGCTAATTAATAATTAGAATTAAATACATTTTATAATGCTATGATGTTTGTTCAAGAATCGTTTTTAAAAAATATGACCGAGGTTAATTAAATCTAACCCAAGATTTCATATCAGACCATTGTTAATTTTACGAGTTATCATTAATAATCATTTATGAAACTATAAATTGCAGGTAATGACATCAGACATCCTATATTGGTACTATATAGTAAAGTTTATTCAAAAATTGTTTTTTAATACAATTCTTAATTATTTCACATGTTTATTATACTGAATCAAAAATTATATTATTTGGAAAATATCCATAAAAATTTTGAAACACACTAGCTCAATAACTCAAATTAGGTACTTTTTAGTTAAGCATTACAACTATATTTACATAACTGATGGGCCAGCTATTTTTTTTTTAAACAACACAATGTATATTTTATATTGTATAGAATTGTTTTATAAGTTTTAGAGTACATTTCATTATTCTTTAATTTTTTTTCATGAAAAAATGTGTAAATAGTATGCTATACCTAGGTACTGATTATAATTTTAATATTAATGAGAAATCTAAAATAGAATTGTTTTTGTAAAGAATAAATATCAAATCTATCATTGAAAGTTTTTATTTTTAAATGAAGTTTTATATTTAGTTATTCAATTTTTAATGATAATAAAAATAGTATAACAATTATAATATTGTAATGTAAGAAAACATACGGTTGTATTATTCAGAAACTCATATCAACAACAACATGAATCGAGAATAACATTCAAGAAACGGCAGAAAGAAACGCAGTTAATATTTTTTTCGATTGGCCTCAATTTGGATACTATGATCGCACCGGACGACACATTCCTGAGCGTTCTCGTGGTGTTCATGCAAGTGTATGTACACTAAAAGTAAGAGTTGAGGAAAAGAAATAAAAAAGGATATACACTATTGACAGACTATATAGATGCCCTAACCCTATTTGTTGAATCGAACAAATTAAATCATGGAAAACTTATGTATGTCATACAGCGAAGATGCTATAAAAAATGTAATGACTACCTATAGGTGACTAATGTGTAATAATAATAAAATATCAAACATAATAATATGTAGGTACAACTGAACAAATAGGTGAGAATTTATTTAATAATAGAGAAAATTCGTTTATTATAATTCGTATAGTATAACAAAAATGTCGAAAATGCGTGAGTCTAATTTATTGTATTAAACATAAGTTTTTAATACTTTCCTGATATGTATTATTTTATGAATAGTATTTAAGATTGATATTTTATATTAAATATGAATAATGTTAATTCCAAAAATGGAATAATAAATTATTATAATGAATTAGAACTTATTAGATTAAAATAATACATTATAACAGCAAAATTCTTCTTTTGGATTCACCACTTGGTTCAAGAATAATACCAGTATGAATGAATCAAAATATACCGAGATAAATACTTAAATATTCTGCAACTGTATAAATAATTAACATCTACGATCAGAAAAATAGGTATAATATATATATATATATCGATTTAAATATTATAATATAAAATGTATACTGATAAATAAGCAATAGATCGAGGCATATTTATAATTTTTAGATGATTTTTCTAGTTCTATCACTAAATAATAAAATATATTTATTTATTATAAATTTTAATAATACTATCTAAAATAATTAGTTTGGGATAGTCAACTTATTTTGTATTGGTATATAGTAATATTTTATTTTTGTGGCATACGTCCAAAGTATTAAATACAATTTTAAAATGTTAACATTGCGTAATAAATATTTACAAAAACGTTATTATTTAATACTTATAATTACGTAAATAGTATACAGTAAGTTGTTAAAAGTGAAATAAATTCTTATATTGAAAAAATATCTAACTACATTATAACATAATATAAGCCACCATTGTTGTATAATATAATAATATAATATGATAGGATTACTACACAAATAAATTACCAATCTAATAGAGGTAAAGATTAAAACTTAAAAAACTGCATTATAAGATTAGAATAAATAGCTTAACACTATGCTTTCAAGTTAGTTTAATATAGTTAAATTGTCATAGCCAATAGTTTTTTCCAAGCTCTCTACGTATTGATAAAACCTTACATTTTTATAGCTAACATCTTAATTTTTATTAAATGATTATAATGTTAAAAAAAATAGTTTGTTAATATTGTAGTTAATAATTATAATTCGTATAAAATATCATTGATAATTTTATATAAATATTTTATTTAGTATTAATTCCAATGTATTTAATTAATTATATTGATCAAAAGTTTTGTAAGATTTTGAACAACTCCTCGAATTTATACATATTCTTCAAGCTACAACAGTAGCTAATATAGTATTCATATGAGACAATAAATTAACCATTTTTTTTTTTAATTATAACATATCAAACACCAGTTTGCTGGTAATTATTTAATTTTATTTTAGATGTGCAGTCATATATTATCATGTATTATGTACCTATATAGATTATAGAAACATAAAACTTAACATGCTTAAAGAGTGTGCTTTTCATCAGTTACTTGTTTAACACTAATGTTTTATTTATATACAGTAGTAGCAAATTAATTTCACAAAGTAGATACAATAAAATAAAATATTGATTTAGACACTTTCTATGCACCCTAATGTGAAAGTTTTCAGTTTAAAATTCGAAAGTGACAAAATGAATTACTAAAATACGAACTTTAAGAATGGAAAAATTTAATTTAATAAAGTATTTGTAATAGATACTTACACCCTTAGAATGTTAATTATGATGAGAATATAACATAACAAAATATTGCCATAAGTTATCTAAGCACGCGTATATGATCTCTAATTATCGCGTATTTGTAATAAATAAGTACTATATTTCATTATTTTATAATTTTATACCATATACTAAATGTATAAGCAAAATGTTATTCCAAATTATTTTATGAAGACTTTTAAAGAATTCTGGAAATAACAATTTATAATTTTTTGATATGTTAAGAATAAACAATATTAATATTAAATTAATTTAATTATTTTAAGATGAGATTTATTTAATATAGTGTTTAGTATTATTTAGAATGTATGGTATAAATTTAAAAAGTAAACTATCCATGAATGTTGCATATGAGCAAGAGAACCACGGCTTTCACCATATATATTAGAATAATTAGCAATTACTTAGTTTGGAAACAAAATTAACCTACCTGAACACTTAAGTTTATATTCTTAGATAAGTATCTCTTTGTGAAAACAATTTGGTTTTTACCTTTTAATTAATAATTTTCCTAGGTTTAACTAAAATCATATTTCCCGAATACATACGATACTTCCAAATGAGATACCTATAGAAAAATTGATCGTGAACTTAAAACAAAAAAACAATTATCCAAGTATTGTGCTGGGTAGTCTAGAAGTCTAGTATGGGTAGTCTACGTGCTGAATACCACGGCAGCAGACATCCTGGACTGGTTTGCACGTGTTTCACTTACGCTTTCACTCAAACCACGCGGCAAAAAGGAAACACCAAGTCTTGCGTAGGTAAAGTCACAAGGTCAATTATACGCTAAACATTGAAGGGGTCATCTTATCACACGAAAAAAAATACTGGAATTGTATTGTTCAACGTTTTGAAACACAGGAAATATTTTAAAAATAATTTTTAACTTTTATGAATATAGTAGTTAAATATAAATTATTAAAATTAATTTGATTCTACATACTTTTATATCATTAATCATAAACTTAATTTTTGATTGTTTAATCAGGAGTTTAATCACTGCAGTGAAAGAAATTACCTATTTAGTATAATTACCTTGAAGGCATAACAAAATTTTAAAAATTGATAGTTTTATGATTACAAAATATATAATTTTATGATCAAATTAACATAAGTAGGTACTTTCTAATTTCTAGGATATATTGTTGATGTTATAAGATTTTTATGATTATCTATCTTATAATGACATCTTTAAACTATAAAATGATTATTTTAAAATAAATCTTAAATGTATATTAGTGGTAATAGAATTTCCATTTATCAAAAAGTTAATGATTAATTTTAAAATATTAATAAATTTAGTGATAATAACTAATAACTAATAAGTAACTAATGATTAGTAAAAATTAAATAATGTATTTAAATATTTAATAAGCACCTACCAATCTTTTAAAATAAAATTTTAGATTAAAATTTTTTTAATAAAAAAAAATATACTAATAATAAAAATGTTTGGAATACTGTTTTATTTTATTTAAACAAATATATATTCACGTCTATAATATATATATATTAAAGACCCAAATCGAGCATAAATATATAGGATGAATTTCCAGTAAGCCCCATATTGTATAAGATGATCTGACACAATAATAATATTAATTTGAATAAAAACATTAACTATTATGTCGGTACAAAGAAAACTTATAGGTAGTTTATATTTAATCTTGTTATGAAGTTAACAATTAAAAATATTGAGTTCTTATTTACTTTATAACTTGGGAGGCTTTGTGTAAAATTTAATTTGAATTTTATTTAAAAAACAAGAAATTATCAATGTATTGTGTGAAATGTACATTGTAAATGTTTGTATAAATAAGTTATACGATATTTTGTAAATCGAGTTGGTACTTATATTTATTATAACCAAATACAACTACAAGATGTGTATAATATAAAATATATGATATAAATCTGTAATCATAGGAATTACTTATGATTTTTATTTAAGATAGTTTGATTAAACAACATTTAATTTAGAATTAAAAATTTACATTTTATTGATGAGTAAATATTTTTTTTAAATAATAGCTGGTACTTAAATATTTTAAATAATAATTGACGCGTCAAATAAAGCATAATGAAATATTTGTAAACTCAAACATAAAAAATAGGTACAGATTGTAAGCGTTTACACGATAAAGCTAGAAAATAAGTAAACAGTTTGAAGGTACCTATAATAACAATATATATATTATTAATCTTTTAAACTTTAGTAAATGAATCATATTAAACATATATCAATTTCAAATTTAATTATATCATAGTTCAGATTCTTTATTAAATCACTTTTTTCGATAGTCCGAAAGGCTATTGTTGAACAGCAATATCTCGTCGATTAACCGGTAATTTCTGTAAGATAGCGTTGTCTTAAATGTAATAAGATGCTTATTTATATTATATGTATAATGTATATATATTTAATATGTACACTATATTAATTATTAAGTTTTGGGCTTAAAAATATTTTGATTAAACAACCCTACAACTTACAACTATATGGATATGCAGACATTTTAGGGTTGTATTAATTTTTAAAACAGTGCTTTTTAAGGGCGAAAGGTGGGTAAGGCTGAAGTGTTAGAATTCACAGGTCTTATTCGGACATGGTCTGGCGATTCGATGAATTGGCAGCAACATACTAGTGAAAGAAAGAGACGAAAGGAGACAGACAGAGACAGAGTGAGAGAGAGTGATTGACCGAACGCGGGCTATACCAGGTTGTCGAACTTGATTAACGGTCTCGGTGGCGACTATATAGGTATACGTTATTTTTTCTTTTTATTCTCTATTATCGATCTTTTTCTTTTTATTTTCTTAGTAGGCCAGTAACGTGTTGTGCACAACTGGTTCGTTATTATGGCGATTCACCTATATATATATTACTGCCGCCGTCAATTATACACATGCGCGCACTCAAAAATTGCATGATGACGATACGGGTAAAACGTCACAAGGACGAATCGTATAAACACGCGACCATATTGTGCCGAGTCTGATAAGTCGAATAGTGGGTCGGCGGCGGCGTACATTATCCAAGTTCAAACACCTCCCTCCTATCGGATACAAAAGAATTTTGTAGATGTTTATACATTATTATGAACCACAACGGCGCCGCATTTTCTTAATTTACACACTCAAATATGTAAAAATAATTTTGTTATTATTTTTAGTAAATCATAAATGGAATAATAATTATGTACGATAAATTATTATGCAATCAATCATCAGATAAAAATATAATTTAATTGTCGGTAAACGATTAATCCGTACATGCGTCGCGTTTAGAAAACTCGTAAAGCTTAATAACCCGTCAGACAAATTGAATGAATATAAACGGAATACCAAACACGAATTACTTATATAAAAAAATATAAAACGCATAAACACGTAACATATCCTATGATATGCTTGACTTGTAGATATAAAAGTTAAATAAAACAAGCATAAGAAAAAGCTCCTATGTATAAGACAATGCGAAATACGTGGCTAAGAAGTTTATAATTGTAACATTAATTATTAACAAATGTGTCGCAATAGAAATAACAGTTGCAACATATTCAATTTATGTGGCTAAATTTCAAATTATATATTAAATTAAATCTGTAATAATCTTACGTTTTTTTTTCATTCAATATTATTTATAATCTGTTAAACTAAAACAATGAACAAATTTGAGGCGGGAGCAGTTCACTAATGACATCTTAGGATTTTATGTTACGTTTGTTTTTTTTTTTTTTAATTAACTAAATACTTTAAGTTATAAAAGTTTATTTAGTTATAGAAATCTAAATTTAATTTAATAACAATACACGTAATTCATATGCTATATTAAAAATGATATTGGTAACTATGGAAACAAGTTAATAAATAAATAATAAAAATATTTTTAAATAAATAATTTTTTGATATGCGTAAGCTATCTTATGAATGATTTGGTTTGATAATAAATAGTTCACAAACAAGACTACAATAATTACTACATATGATGACTTTAGAGACTTTAAACTAATTATTAGGTAATTTAATTTCTAGACTAGATGGCGGAGAATAAGTTATTTAAACACAACAAAAAAGAAATTGTTTTAAGAAAATGAGGTCGTTTTTCTTTTGAATACATTCTTTCATTACAGAAGAAATATGTAAAATTTGAAATAATTGAATGGATTTAACATTACACTGAAATCAAAAATATTGATCGTAATAATTAAAGCACGAATTTTGCATGCATTTGCATATTTATTCTAGTTGATCGAATGATAAGCTATAAGCGAACACAAAATTTGTTTCATGACATAACAATTTAAAAAATGAAACTTTTTTAGTGCATATTAATGTATATTTTGACATTTTTCTATTTTAACGGCTTATTTTACAATTTTAATTGCATATTTTTTTAGTGCATATTTTGATGTTTTTTTAGTTATTTTTTAAAATATATTATACTATTGTCTATTATAATATAAGAAAAAATATTATATTTTTATAGTTTCGATTAATACCAAAATAAATTAATAGGTATAAACGGTTTTCATAAATATATTACCTTAGATCAATAATCGGGGAAATGGCCATGATTGAATATTGACATTATTTCACTATTGTTTAGAAAATAATTTTTTTTTTTATGCATATTTTTTGTATTTTTTGTACATATTTTAGCATCTTAGTGCATATTTAAGATTTTTAGCGCATATTTAGTTGATTTTTAATGCAGATAAATCTGTGCTCTAGTTAAAATATATGAAATATGTACAGTAAATACACTGCATATAATTAAATATTGTTACCATTAGAAAACATTTTAAATTATCTTCGCATTTTTAAATTTAATATTAAGCTTTAGGCGTGTTCTTAAGAATAAATAACACAAACATTTTAGTAAAAAAATGAATTACAAAAATAAGCACGCAATAATGATATTGTTAATGTAGTACCTATAGGTAGTTTAAATATAAAGTTATAGGTTGTTTTCAATGTTATTTCATCATAGACTACGAAAATATTGATACAGATATGAAAACACTATAATATTTGAACATTAATTGAGTTGATAGTACACTATGTAACTGAGTAATTATTAAAGATATGATAAAATTGAATTTCAATTCTTATTCAAAATTTAAAATCAATATTTTCTTCTCACATCTCCAAAATAATGAATAAAATTAAAACAATACGTGTATAAAAACTAATGATATTTACCTAGTGTTGATTTCAAAAACCTACTGGACTAAAACTAAAAGATTAAATGGTTATCAAGTCATGTCGTTTGTGTAAATATTATTGTACTCATGTATATATACCTATTGGCATATACTCTAAAAAAATCTTGTTACAGGGAATGTAGCCAAAAAAAAAAAAAAATTTCCGTCTTGCAAAGTCATTGAAAGGACCTTGGATAAAAGTCTCAACCAAAGAAGAGAAAAAAAATAACAACACTGGAATGAAACTTTGGAAACTAAAAACTACGGACAGAACCCTCCTCCCCGATGATGGGCCTGTGCCTAGCACAGTACTGACCTGGTAACATTGCAACAGCCTGTCCGAACCCCGACGGACAGCGGCCGTTTCTACGCCGGCTGTCACCGCATTGTGGTGACGGTTTCTGGACAAATTGCACACAAGTCTGTCGATACTGGCGCGAACGCACAACCGAGCACCGGACGTTATACGCGAAGCCATAGCACTGAACTGGACGTGTCTAACAACATCGGCGACCGAACCGCAACGACTTGTTGGTCAGCCTTACACACGGACACTGATCCACCGGCGACTGTGGACGCCACTCATAACGGAACAATCGAGCGCGAGCCGTGATGCACGTTAGGAAATCTCCGCGGGCCATTCACGGTGATATTTCCACCTTTTTCCTACCAAACGTCTGACCGACGGGCTCGATATCACGGATCAGCTGTTCGTCAATGTGTATCATTCGCGGGTACCCGGTGACCGCGATAACGAGCACTGTTGCCAACGCGACGGATCGGCTGTTTCGTCGTTTCAGACGAGTTCGGCGACTGCTGTTGAATGTTGATGTCGATAAGGTCTGATCTCCACTTAAACAGCAGCAGCTGATTTCAATGTTATTGTTGTACAGATAAGAGATAAAACAAAGCTAAAATTATTAAGAACAACGATAACAAGTAAAAACGAAAATGACAATAAAAATATGTAATGGAAAAGTCGCAATTTGTTTATTTGCATGACAGTCGACAGTAGTATTGTAACGTTGTTCACTTTTTGTCGTCGACCATTTGGTGTCTATAATTTTTTTACGATTTGCGCTCGCAGTTTCTGTTGAACGTCTTACGCTTTAGAAAGTATGATTTGATTTCGTCGGTATGGAACGACAAAGGCCAATAAATCGTGCTCCGTCGGAGACTAAAAAATCGGCCAAAGTATGTACGAAATCTGTGTTAAGATGTTATTAACGAAACAAAATAAAAATTAGTTTACCGTTGTACTTGAAATTTTCGATTTATCTTAGCCAAACCATCAGCTATGTATTTTAAGACAAAAATATGTACTTGCTCGTATTTTCGATTGTTACTGAGTTATATTTGGCTAACTATTTTCTGTTTTATTTACCTAAAGCTGTTTAATTGCATAATATTTCTACATAGCCTTTCTTTGTAGACTCGTTATATAATATTTGTTTATTATACATTTCTAATTTGACATTAAAGATAACTTTATATTTATGTTTTAAAAATTAACATTTTAAATGAAAATAATCCAAATTTTCCAAACTATTGATACAATATGCATTATGTTTATACCAATTGATTATTTAAACTTTATTTTAATATTTTTGTATTCTATTTAACAAATTTTTGTTTTGTTTTTATTATCTTTATAGAATTTGGTATTTATGAATTTTTTGGTTGTATTATTGAGTGTAAATATGTAATGTTTGTTTAAATATTGAGTTAAATTTTTTGACGTAGTAAAATTTAAAAAAATATTGGTATGTTTTATTATAGGTAGTTATATTAGTTATTAAATATATATATTATTATTTACTTATGTAATTATACCCAATTATTTTAATGTTTGATTCTAATTTTTATAATATACACATTTCATTAAGTTTTTTATTTATATATTAATTATACGGACATGAATCTTTAAACATAATTATAAACATTTTGAAGTAGTATATAATGAGTAAATTGTAGGTATATGTAAGTAGTTTATAATAAACTCAAAGGTTCTGAGGAAGAGCTACTCAATAATCTTCTACCTATTCATCTATATTATAATTAGTTTCAAAGGTGTGTTAATGTATCTGGCCACTCTGACAATAATCAAACCTAACATTTTTAATTTACTCAAAACTACTTTTTTTTAAATTTTGTGTGTAGTGTATAGAATGATTTCATGTAAGAAACTCACTAAAAAGTTATTTTTGACAATATTTGTAAAATAGTTCTTAACATGTCTGTGCTGTTTGCTCAGATAATATCTTGTTAATAATTTTGGTTTTTTATTCAATTTAATAAATACATTTTTTTTTTTTTAAACTTAATTTATAAAATATTTGAATTTACTTATTTTAAATTACGTTATTTTATATGAACATTCATAATAAATATTTTGGTTGCAGATAAATATTGAAGAACCAGAGCCTATAGATGATGTGCTGAATTCTTCTACTGTAGATGATGTTGAAAATGCTCTCCATGAAGCATTCAATGATATTTTTTTAAGTACTGAACTTTCAAAAGAAGTAAACGAAAGTAATAGTTATTTGAATAATGATACTATTAAAACATACGATTCAGAGAATGTTGTTGAACAACTTACCACTATAAATATGACACCAACATCTATATTACCAATTTCAATTCCTTGCTCTGTAGGGTCATTACCAACGCCTTGTGCTCCAGTATATAATGAACTATGCAGTTCATCAGTCAATGAAGCATCTTTTGAATCTTTAACTCCATTTAATGATGAACAACTAGCCGAATATTACCAAAATACATTATTATTTGAATTACAAGAGTATATTGAAGAATTTAATCAAACAGAATTAAAATATTTCCAAATTTGTGAACATCCACTTTACACATTACTTGAAGATTATTTGCATGCAAGACTTAAACTTGAAAGTACTAAACAAGAAATTAATGAATCAAAATATTCTTACTGTACACATGAGAAACATATCTGGACATTAGAACCAGCTACATATACACAGTACGGTGAATGCCAAGTAAATATTATTAAAAAAATTGTTTTGATTTTATAAGTTAAATTTAATGTAACATGTTATACATAAATATATTTTATCTAAAAATGTTTTGTAAATCTGTATTTTATTTTAATTATTGTATTTTTAGGATGGTAATCCAGTATCAGCTACTAAAAAATATGATATATCTAGATTTAATCAAGTAGCTTTTGACAATTTAGTGGTATCTCTCAAACAGTTAAAAGCTTTAATTAACAATTATTATTGTGCCTTATATGATTGTCAGATGATCAAAGAGAAGGTTTGAAAAATTATAGTTGTATTTATTATTTTTATTTTCTGTAGTAATGACTTAACTCTACACTAAAAATACTATAGTTCATGAATTAAAAAAATGATTAGTAAAGTTTATTATTTATTTTTTCAGATTGACTATTATCTACATACATTGTGTCAACCTTTTTCATCTTTATCTTCGGATACTCCTGTGAGACTCTTTCTCAACTCTGATGTAAGAAGTTTACAAGGAAAAAATCTTCAATCAGCCGTTCATGATCTCAAGTTTTCCATTTCTATATTATTTTTATACCAAAGAAAAATAATTAACGACAAAGTATTTATTAATGAAACTAAAAAATTGTTGGTCAAAGTAATTGGAGTCTTACTTCGAGTTGCTTCATGCAAAGATCATTTCTTTATAATGAATCACATTTTAAGGTAATCAGATTTCATTTAATTAAAAATTAAAATTTGATAATCTGTATGAATAAACGAGACTGTTCTGAGTGACTAATTCATAATCAACGCAGAGTGAAGCCTATTAGAGCTATCAATTTGAAATTTTGAGAGTACATTAATATTATAATTTCACTTTATACTAAGAAAGGATTTTTAAAAATTTTGATTTTAAGAGGTTGAAATCGGCAAAAAACAAAATGTTGTCTTAATTTTACTCCTATATACATCGATAAGTAAATGCTTATAAGCTGTGAGTCTAGCTCACATTTTTAGGTTCTTTTTTACATGGACAATTTTATGTGCCATACTCCAGAACCAGTACATTGACAAGTTTAGTAATTTTGGCACCAAATAGAAATACATCAGATGTAGTTTATAATAAAATTTTTGTCATAAATTATAATTCTTTATTATATACCTGTTAAATTTTTGCTGGCAAAACCATGACAATTAATCCGCTAGTGGTTTTATAAATAAATATATGGTTAAAATAATAGATTTTTTTTTTAAATTTAAAAATAAAAGTAACCAATGAGCATAAAATGTTTTGAAACATGCTGTGAAGTGAATTTTTATGGTCATATGAGGTATGTGTCTGTGAGAAAGAAATTTAATTATGAGTAGAATAAAAGAGAATTTAAAAGAATCTTTCAAAATTATTTGGAGCATACAGAGATAAATTAAAAAAAAAATTAATAAAACTATGTAGTGAATTTGTGAACTCTAATGATCAGATTTGTAACATTACATTTAGGATAGAATTTGGATGTAGGTGACTGAGATATTATGAATGAATGAAATATTGAAGTATGAGCTAAAACTCTATTCTATATATATTTGAGATAAAGTTGGTCTTTGCAAGTAAATGGTGTCAAACAATTATACTGTATTCAAGGGTAGGTGTGACAAGTGACAAGTGAAAAGTACAAAGTATGTAAAAGAGCTGATTTGAAACTCTTGGTATTACCTATAATTTATTTAAGGACTTTCTACACTCTTTTTATGGTTGTATTTAAAGGAAAAAGAAAAAAATTAGTATATTCTAAAATATTTAACTATGGATACATGTCGTAGTTGAAAATTATTTAGAGAATAATAGTCCATGAATCTTAAGAAAAAAAATATTTGATACTTCTCTAAGTCAACTCTTTTGTCAATTATAGTGACCCATTAATTGAAAATGTTTAGTTTATCTTGTAGATTTTTACGATAAAAAAAAAGCTCAATTTTATGTCATAGCATACATTTTTTATCTTTTTCAAATTCATAGAAATAGAATTGATAAACAGACTAATAGAGAACAAGATACTTAGCCCTCGGAACTTAAAATCTAAGATAAAAGTGGATTACCTATTCCAACTTTTTAAGAGAGTTAATTGTGGATTAAGGGATTAAAGTCTTTTAAAAAAATTGGTCATGATATGAAGTATATTTGAAGGTTGTTCTTAATACACTTAGAAATATATGATATTATAAAAATTAAAAGATATTACTTGTGATGATAGATTTATTGTATACTCCATCCTGTTTTGGATAATTTTATAATTGGGGTTACATCCTATGCAGTTTTAAACAATTCAAACATTTTTTTTAATTTGATAAAATGAATAACAATCAGTAATTAACTATAATAGAAGGTTTGCCTGATTTAAAATAGCACTAAAAAATGATGGAATTTCATTCCTTGACATTTTAGAAAAAAAGCTTAATATTTATTTAAATATTGAGTATGTGTGTTGTTAGTTAAAAAAATCAATCATACATATAATTAATGTATTTCATTTCACTCATTGATAAATTATATTTTTCTCAATCACAAATAATTATTTATTTTATTTTATGATTTAGGTGTCAGTCAGGTGTAGGGAAATGGGCTAACTCTTTTATTCAAATACCTTTGATTGATTTAAACTATCAAGATGACAACTTTCATCTAGATTTCATGATTACATCATTGGCCAATATCTTACTGCCAGTCCAAGCCCGAGAGAAATTCTTAGAACAGGTGATAAATAATATTTGTTAATTTTATGTGTACATATATTTAGATTCATTTTTTTAGATTTATAAAAGTGAAGGAGATGCTAATGAATCTTTATGGGTAGTGGTAGACAGTGAAGGAGAAGAAGATAGTTCAGGAAATTCTCAACAAACACTTCGTGAAAGTGATATTATTGCTTTTCTCAATCAAATGCCATTTTCAGCACTATTTAAAAAAGTATTTAAATGGTTTACTTCATAATATTTTAAATAAAAATAAACATATATTTTAATTTTGTATGATAGATGATTATGTTTTCTGAAAATGAAAATGTTTTACGTATTAACTTGTGGAATGAACATGACCTATTAAGACTGATTGCTGTTGGTAGTGTTCTTATTAAATTATTTAAATCAGGATTAGAGACTTATAATTCTAAAAGTACCGAATATAAACAGTTTTCTAAACGACTTGGCCATCTACTTCAAGATACTGTAAACTATGTTACTGATGTATTAGAAGAATATAAGTAAGCTCTTTAATTTATGTTATTATTTATTATTTTATTTATTAATGCAATATAATATTGTTTAGAAATCATAAGTTTGTGTCTGATAGAATACAAACAGAATATGATGCATTTTTATTCCGTGCTGTTAGTTGTTTGTATAATAATGTTGATAGAACTACTTGGCAGTATTTAGTGATGTTGCCTTTTGGACAAGTATCTTCTAAAATGGTAGTAAATATCTTCCAATATATACTACACATTAAATCAGGTTGATTAATATCACGGTTTTTAAATATGTATGTTATTTTTATAGTTTTCATTTTGTTTATAGATTTAAATGAATGTTCATTAGAAGAACTCTCAGAATGCATTATACATACTTCTGATGATGAATGTTACTATTTATTAACAGCCATTAGTAATATGGCATTAAGTAGATACATTAATGATATAGAGTTTATAAAAGCAGTGACTATTTGTTTATTTAAAGTAAGAACAGTAATTATTTTCTTTGTAATTATTATATATAATTTATTTTTATTATTATTTTTTTTTTTTTAATAGATAGGATTTGTGAGTAAAACAACTAAAGAACAATGTCATAAAACCTGTCGAACTTTACTTTCACATTTATCTGATAAACATCCATTTCTTATTTCAGAAATTATAAGTGTACTTAAACATAATTTTGATGAAGTTGGTTCGGTACGTATGCTAGAAATGTAATTGTTTTACCAATTAGATTAAATTAAATTAAAAATATTATGTTAAGGGTTCTATGTATCTTTTTAAAACTCTTCAATTATCAAATTGGAAAATTTCTATGGATGACTTATCTTACTTAGAACATTTAATACTCAATCATCCAATTACATCTACAGAAAATTCTTTAAGTCGCCATATACTTGCAAAGATATTTTCAGGATGCAATGAAAATGATATTAAGTACGTATGTTTTTAAAACGTTTTTAACTATTAGATGAATAAATTTATAGAATATTTTTGATGTTTATTTTATTATTTTTTTTTTTCAATGCAATGCAGTGATTTTATGTTTACTAAAGATATGCATTGTCGTATAGCAAGCATTCTTGTCAAAGCTGTTGTACAGCATGCTCCTATCACTGTAGATGAAACTTCAACTCAATACTTAGTTCATAGTATAAAACAAGTAATTTTTATAAATTTATCAATATCTTTGATGTTAAAAAAATAACTTTGACTATTTTAGTTGGTACAAATTAAATCAAATGAACAAGCTTTTCGGGTATGGACTTGGAAAGTACTATACACATTAAAACTTCATTTAATGGACCTACCAGATATTATTGTACGTAGTTCATTACAAGATTTGAGCTATTATTTACTTTCAGTTATGGATATTGACACTGATAATAATGTAAGTTAACAGCTTAATATATTTAAAAGCAGTTCATAGGTACATTGTAAAACATAAAAGTAAAAAAGGTAAATGTAATTTCAGGACATGAAATATTTGTGTCATGATGATCCAATTGCTCTGTATACTGCTATTCATGTAACAACAGCTGGCCATTGTATTCCAGTTATTCTAAATAAGGGTTTAGATTATTGTGATAGATTATTACAATACAGACATTATACAGCAACTATAGCTTGTCTGAATAAAATAGTTCCATTTTTTTTTGAAAACATAGATTGCTTATTGGAATCAAAAAAGTAATAATATTTTTATTAAAAAAATTCCAAATCTAGTAAACATTTATTTATTTTATAGGTTTATTACAATTGTGGGAGGTATCATGGCAGATAATAGGAATAGTTCCACAAAACGTGCTATGAATTTATTGAGCGTTCAAGGGCCTTCTGAAATTATTTTACAATTTACTAATATGATTCAATATCAAATATCTAATTATGCACGATACGGATTAATTAGTTCTCATTCTGTTATGGAGTTCTGGACTAAAGTAGTTTGTACTGTATGGAAAGATGCAGAGTCGGATATGTTCGTATATGTGTTGGATACTGTATTCAAAAATGTTTTTCGAACCCAATCGATACAGTGGGCTCGAGAGATGCTTATAAGTTTGATAACTGTAAGTGTTATTGAGAAATCTTAATAAAGTATTAATTTTTAATGGTGTTGTAGCAATTGAGTGGTTCAAAAGAAAATGTTACGGCTATTGGATCAATCTTCAATTTTATGTTTCAAAGTCCAGAAAAACGGCCACTCTTATTGCCCAAATATCCTGCAGTATTGTATTATTGTCCATATTATGCTCTGTTGGCATTAGAAGCCGAAGAGTGGTGTATTCAAGGTAGAAATGATATTTGGAAAAACTTACTGATAAAATTGCATGTACAACAAGGAAAATCAAATGTGGATGATGCACTTAAGGTTATACAAACAATAAAATTTATTATAATCATAATTTTATGTTGTTATTTTTTTGTACTTAGAAAGTGTGTTCAGAATTAAAAGTACCTTATTTTACATCGGGACATTTATCTTTGTACCGGTGGATGCAATATGGATTGGAAATGCCATCTGGTCATCCTATGACTCCTTTGTATTGGCAAAATTTTTTTAGATTATATTTACAACGAGTTCCAGGGTAAATATTTTTTAAAAATATTTACTTTTAATTTTATTTATAATATTTAACTTTTATTTAGAACTCAACAATTGGGCTGTGTTGGCCGAAAATTTTTTGAAGGCATTGTAAATTCACCATATTTAAATAAAATAAGTAATAAACTTAAGGAGTGCATTGATTTTCATCGCTCTAAACTTCAAACTGAACCTAACTCTGAAATTGATTTGCGTTTATCAAGGTATACTCATTATTATTAATAGTATTATAACTATACTGACCAGATTATGGAAACTCTTATCATTTAAAAAATTGAATTAACATTTAAAATTATCCATTAAAAGTTATGGTATAATAATTTATATTTTTAGATACTATGAAGCTTGTACCCTTTGGTTAACTGATGTTCGAATCCTTGAATCTACCTTGTTCATACCTTCATTGGATTCAATGTATGAACCAAATGATCTAACACATATTATTAATGGGTCTCATGTAATGAAATAGTAATAATATTTTTGATTAAAAAATATTAACTTTATTTTTGTTAAATAGGAGTGGTTGTCAGACTTAATCAATCACAAATTAATCGAAGAAAACAAACTTGAATGCGTACAAAATTGGTGTGATTTATTTGGTAAAAATATTCTAAATACCAATCAATCTAATAGAAAAATACCTTTAGAGAAGGATCCTATAACTAGGATTATTAACAGGTTAATTCAAATTATATTTTACTTTTATTACAAAGTTAATGTATATAATTTTTACTTTTAGATTGAAATCTTATGATGATCCTATAAAAAGTCCAGATTTTGTATTACGACTATCAGATATCCAAATAATATCTACCAATATATTGTATCATAAAGATCATTTGCTGAATATTGTACAATTAAATATTAAACAAATTGTACAATTTATTAAGTTAGTGTTTGTTATGTTTTCTATGTATATATATATATATTTTTTTTTTGAAAATTAAATAATACTATTTTTCAGTAATGTGTACCGAATGCAAACAGTTTGCCATGAAAATTTAGATAATCGTTACATTGATGGTGTAAAAATGGTTTATGTCCAAATAGATTCTACTACTAGAGTTCAAGCAGTTTGTGATTACAAAATAAAAAAAGGCAGTATCAGTAGTTGTGCTGGAGCAGCTGAAATTACTTTCCAAGTACTAATCATAATTTTTTTTAAAAGAAAAAAAGTAACATGCTTAAAGTATAAAATATAATTTAAAGATTCGAGAAGCCAAGTTGAATTCAGATGTAGTAGAAATTAATTCTAATAACAGATCAGAATTGGACACATTAATAACTGATATTTTGGAAAATTCATTGCCACGTTCATTAACAACAGCATGTACTACAATGAATCTAATTATTCAGTGAGTATTTAATATTTTGGCCACAGTTTTAAATAAATATATTGGAAAACATTTTTTGTTCAACTTGTTGAAATTTCAGGTTAATATTCAATGAATTTAATGCATTGATAAAAATAGGGGATATTGCACTAGTTGCTGATATTCGATCATCAGGTGTTTGGTTGTTCTATACACTCATGTCTGAATGTACTATTCTAAGGACATGTCCTTTTATTGAAAAATTTGTGTTAACTATGCTTCAATCTATTGGAAATGTATTTATTATTTTAATAATTGCTTAAAATACTATAAACCAATAATCATTATATATAACTCATATTTTTAGGTTTTTATACTGAATAATGAAAATGAATGTTTACGTATACAAAACACAGCATTGAACTACCCTGAACTAGCTGATATATTGATCCCTTTATTTTCACCATCTAGTGCATCTACAAATACGTTTATCCAAGCTTATAAAAATATTGTTGACCATTGTAATGCTCAATATGAGCCTATTGCATTAAATTTACTCTCTAAAGTGAGTGCCAAGCGACATTTTGTGAAATAAAATATTATACTAACTTTAAATTGTTTTATAGTTCAATGTATCAGTTTTTTTATCAACCAAACAGCCTTTACTTCAAGAAAGGTCAATATTAATGAATTACTGCTTAGAAGCTTTGATATTAGTTAAACAACAAACACGATCAGATTACACATGGTCTTTACATGAAGTCAGTTAATTAAATATTTTTTGTGTTTTATTGCTATAGGCTGATGACTTACAAGATCGTTATTTATAGATTTTTAGTCAACATCTGTGTGAAATAATGAATCACGATTTTCCTGAACATTATGGTGAAATATTACTTAAACTATTAGATCATTCTAAAGAAGGTCGCATTTATTGTCAAGTATGGTTCAATATCCTCAATACAATTTTGGCTCAAGCTGTACCTACAACACAAACAAATGCTGTGAGAACAATTTTGTTACCAGGAATATCAAAAGATCAACTAAGAAATGTAGTTAGACGTTATGCAACTGATCAACGATCTCTAAGTTCACAAGAAGTAAGTTATGACTTATTATAATATATACTAAGTATATTATATTATATATAGTATATACTTAACTTATATTTTTTTGTTACAAGCTTCAAGAAACTTTACATCTTTTAACTACTCATTTTGTTAATGAAAGACTGAAATCTGCTACTGGAGAACTGTATTCAAAATACAATGTATATATTGAACCATTGGTTGGCTTATATGCTATGGTTAGCCATGCTTTAGTTGTAGGAACATTGCAATCTTATCGTGGAATGTTAGCGAATAAAAGTAAGTACATTCATGTGAGTTTTTTATCTATTTATTTTATAAAGATCTTGTGTACTATAAAAATATTAAATGAATCAAAAATAAATCAAATATATTCCAATAAAATATGAATATCTATTGCTAATATTTTAAATATATTTCAATTTAAATTCCATTAAATGGAAAAATATTTTAAGTTTACAAAAAAAAATAAAATATGTACATATAAAACTTAGATTTTAGTTTTGAAACTATAATTTTTATTTTTATTATTTTAGTATGTGAGTTTTTATGTCCAACTTTAATAAGTATGTTTGGCCCATGGTTGGAGCCATGGTATGAGGGTTGGAACACTGATCATAGATCGTTGAAACTGCCTTGGTTGGCTACGGATACTTCAATATCTGCTTTAATGGCTGATGCTTTAGTGGAATGTATTACATTTGTTCTTGATACAATGCCAGGTAAGAATATTTTTGTTAAAAATTATTTATCATTATCACTTATGTGAGTGTTTTAAAAAAATTGTTTTTTTATTTTTAGCTTGTGATAATGTCTTAAGTTTTATCTGTCAATGGTACATAAAAATGTTTGCTCATATTCAGACAAATGATTACATTTTTGAAACAATTCACTCAAATCTTGAAAAGTTACCTTGGCAGAGATTTATACCAACTCCTATCGATTTAGATTTGATTATGAAGGTTAGGTATTGTTAATATAGTTAATTTAGTTTACTTTTAATAAAAATAATTAATAATTTTATGTAATATTTTTACAGGTCATGGACCAATTTTTACCCCAATCTCAATGTTTTTTGGCTAATATAACTTTGGAAATACCTTGGCTGTATGTTCCGAATCTTGATCTCCGTGTATTGTTATCACTGTTTATAAAACTATCTAATCAACCTCATATGAGAAAAGTACTTTCAAGTTTACGCAATTCAATTTTTTTCTTAGATTTTTGTAAAATTATTTTGTTATCTTTCTTATAGGGTGGAAAAATAAGACCCCTTTTATTAGAAGCCCAAAAATTTGCTTGGTACCAAATTGATGGGGAAACATATGAAAACATTCTTAGTTGGTTTGTTTCAAAATATGACCCAATGATTGTACTTCAACTAAGTAATGAAGATTGGTGTGGCACAGATTCTGCTGTACTTGAGTAAGTTATACACTTAATAGTTAATAATATTGTTTTTTATTTTTTGGGATTTTAATATTTATGGTAATAATTTTTGATTTTTAGCCTTTTGAAAACAGCAGCTGGTTATAACAATGTTGATAATAATGCACCTTATGCAGAACCTATGATGTACAAAAGAAGAATATTCATTCGTGCAATGGTAAGGATGTTTATATCGTTAGCTTCACGGTACCGGTCAGTGTTGGGTAGTCATTACAAGAATCTTAAATGTGCTTTTCATCGTTTACTGGATGAAACTGAAATGGTTACTAAAGATGGTGAAGAGGCTAAACTATTGGTCCTAGAGTTGTTGGTGTTAGTTAACCAACCTACAGGTTCCATATTATCATCCCTAATGCTACAATCTATTCAAGAATGGATTAGCCAAAGAAAAGCTGACTCTGTAGTATTACAAGGTTTTTTGATGGTTACTTGGGCTCATGTTACTGATCAGCAACATAAAGGTGATATACTTGAAGCTTGCTTGACATCATGGTTTAAACATGTTGGTGAGTTCATTTTACTAGTTATTATGTATTTATTAAAATAATTGATTTATTTATTTGCTTACTATTTAAAATAGGAAATGAAGAAGATTTTAAATGGGATAAAGTGTTATCACTGGTTCAGCCTGTGCGTCTTCACTACCAAGGTTTAGGTGAAGTATTAATGACTTCCAGTCATTTACTTACATTATATACTCTAGCTCTAAAAGAATCACAAAATCAGTCAGCATATCCTGACATATTAAATACTCTAGTACAGTGTCTAGAATCAGTAAAACCTAAGTAAGTGATTTTGTATAGAAAACAACTATAGAATATAATACTTATAATAATAATAAAAAAAATAACTCTAAATCATATTAAATGCATTTATTTTATACAGTAATATTACTGAAAATAAGTTACCACTTTTGTGGTCCTTAGTCTTACGATTGAGCACTGTTGAAGACGATCAAACAGCTGAATATCTGCTACGAGTTGCTAGTTCAGCTGCACAATTAGCCCAACACAAACAAAGTTGGAGCTTGTTTGATGCCATTAGATTACAAAAACAGACCAGTATATCCCCAAAGTAAGTTACTCATCAGTTTTGTTTTAATTTTTTGTTATTAATAATTTAAAATTATAGATGCCGTGTGTTATGTCGGGCTCTGGTAGCTTTTATACACTCACAGTTACCAGAAAATAAATCTAGTCGTAAACAACATATAAGACAAGAAGAAAATGCACCTGGTGGTTTCATGTGTAATGACAAGTAATCATTTTTTTTTTTAATTTAATATAATTTATAATATATTTATGAATAAAATTGCATAATCTAAATTTGTTTTGTTACAGTGATTTTACAACATCTGTAGAATGTTTGAAAGCAATCAATCTTTTAGAATCTTTAAAACAAGATAGGCAGTTTTCTGATTTAATTGTAGCCATTGATATGGCATTAAAAATGATTAAAGGACCACAGAGTTCAATGAAAACTGGTGAACTATTCATAATAAAATTAGCTAAATGCTTGTATACCGATAATTTTATATACCGCATGGATCCCATTTGAAGACAGCAAATTGACTTGTCATCAATCTTTTTTATATGTGTCGCCTGTGATATACTTAATGTTGACTATTCATTTTCATTTTACTGACTATCTATTTTTGTTATTAATAATTATATTATACTTTATTACTGTATTCTATTTATTATGATTGGTTTAATTAGTAAACATTTTATGTTTTATGTTTAAGTATTATAAATATAGATACATTTATTATAAAATCAATTACCTTATCAATTTTGATGTTAATTATGTTTATTATTCTTTGTTTGAAATTATAATGAACAACAATTATTTTTTTTGTAAAATTATAAAATCTTAAAAACCAATTTCTTCAAAACTTTTTTTAGATTTGAATGATATGGTTAACCAAAAATTGAATAAAGAATATTTGAAAAATGTGATTCACAATATAATAAACATACATTAACTAATTTTAAATTTATACAATAGCACGGAATATTGATAAAATTATAAAATACATAGGTACCAGACAAATTTGAAATCCTTTATTACAAAGACAAAAAAATAAAATATTATTTTGTTCCTTGTACAAAATATGTGTTTAAGGAGCAGTGTACTAGTTGTGCTCCTCATATAATTTTATGGCCAGTTAACCAATTATGCTTACCTTTTAGTTTTAGCTTCAGGCATGAAAAATATGTTTTTGCCCAATTTTATTCCATGAAACTTTAATGGTAATTATCATAAACTATTTATCCTTTTAAAATATTTAAAATTTAAAACCAACCTAAATAATTATATTAGTCAATTTATTGCTGAGCAACTAGTCAAATATATTTTTGTTTTCAAAACAAAGTATTCTTACATTTCAAAATATGTTAATAGTTGGTTTGGAGCCAATATTTTTTAACAGTTACGGGACTTGTATGAAAAGTCATTGTAAGAATTATACATAAGTATGAATTTAAGTGGTATACCTATTACTTATTTGTATACGTGATATTAAGTTATCAACTTAAAAACTATTTATCGGAATAATTGGTTCGTTAAATAAATTGGGCTAATTAAACTGCGCAATATTTTATAATATGGTATAATAAAATATAATAAATTATTTTTATTTAAGGTTAATAATTATGATGTTAGTTGTTAACTGCCCAATGTGAAATTTTCATAAAAAGTCGTGTGTGCTATCGTATTAAACCGCCACTTTATTGTACATTACAATATTTTACTATTATTTATCACTTATGTGTTTTTGTCTTTGAAGAAGCATTGTATTATATTATTTATTACCTAGACAAGGGCGTCTCCAGATATTTTTCTTGGAGGGGGGAGAGTGGAGCAAAATTAATTAAAAAAAATACCTAAATGAAGATTTTTTTATACATTTTATTTATAGAACATTATTATGTTTTGTCATTATTACATTAAGTTATTACAAGTAAGTAACAATTTAAAATTTTTAGGAAGCAAGTCTTGCCCCCCCCTCGAGGACGCCCATGTGTCTAGATGATATTGGCAAATAAAGGCGTTGTCCGAAACCGCGCAATGATTTTAAAAAACCGCCAAAAGTGAGCAAGATCACGAGACAAGCGTCTGCATCACTTCTTAATTCCTACTATCTATTTTCCATAAATAATATAAAAATTAAACTAGCCAATAACACATTTTTGGCCTCTTTTATCTACCACCTAAGTATCTACTGTGTATCCGTACAGCCGTCACTGAGTTTTTGTAAATACCTATACAAATTTCGATACTCTGTGCGAATTAGATTTAAGTGTTAACTTCCAGCTTATCGGACATGATCAAGTCGTTCTAACATCGTCACTTGTACTCTAAGTCCAGATCCTTATCATCGTGTTTAATTAATTTCTCGGGCAGAGTTATTTCATCCTGTTCACAAATTTTTTAAATTATTGTTTTAACGCAATAAACAACAGTATAATTATATTCACTTTATAACAGCTGTCCACTCTTCTTGCACCTTGTCGCTTTAGATTCAAACGTGAGATCGACCGGCGTTCTCAGAGTTTTTATAAGAGTAGTGCGAGTACCTGAGAGCTGAGGTCACTACGTTATCCTTAAACCTTTGAATTTTAAATCATAAATAACTCTGTATACTATACACAGTACACGTCATGTATTGTGTACTTATAATACGATTAAAAATCTCATATTATGTCGAATTTAAATTAAAAATTATACCTAATCGTTAAAAAGCTCGTTTTAATAATTTTTTTGTTCTGGAATATGTTTGTTAAATGTTTTAGTAGCTGATCTAATGTGCAAATAAATGAATTATATCTTGCCGCACGGAGTTACCGGTTCATCGTCGTTCAATGACAGCAGTGTAAATGCTTGGAGATATGCATATGCATTACAAAATTAATTTGTGTCATATCTTTCTTTTTCACGGGGAATTATCGATAAAATACGATCGAGAACGTTGTTTTTGGTAACACGATTAAGAACGCTCGAGTTTTTTGATTTTTTTCAACGTTGCCAAATGTAATCAATCGATAATAATATGAGCACAACAATCTGTTGATATAGTGGAGACAACTATTGTTGGTGACGTGTAAGTGTGTATTTAATTTTTAATTAGGTTAAAATATAATTATGTGAGTGATAATGTGAAGAGAGTAGATGATTAAGTTGATTGGGCGCATAGAATCAAACTTTTAGTTAATTGACTAAAGTTCCGTTAGTTTTTTTATGTTTAACTATTTGAGTGATTGAGAAACCAGAACATTTTAATTTTCAAGCAATTTTTTAAATAAATATCATAAATTTGATTTGAAAGACTTAAACCTGGAGGACTGTTAATATTATGTTAATATTTTTATTATTGCAGTTTATTGGCAGTTTTTTTTATTGATTTATTTTAAATTTAAATTTTATTATTATTATTTGCATACAGCTAATAATTATTATTATAATAATACGTTCTGTGGCTCTATTGAGATTTTATTTTTTTTTTACATTCGCCATTTTGTGTATTTTTTTGGACGACGACTGTAAGTACGTACACATTACGATGCGACGCAACACGCACAGAAACAACGGTTGTCGCGAGGACGACAAAAGAGAGCCGTTTATTGTAAGGTCGCGTGGACAGGGTCGTGGTGTGTACACGTCGGCGGTCGCTTTAATTAGTTGTCGGGGAGAATTGCGTGGTGAAACAAGCTTTATTCCGGGGCGAATATAATATCATAACGACTCTCTCGCGGTAGTGACGCTGTTGTAGCAGGAAACGGATGCGCGCGGAGTGCGTAGGAATATAAATAATAATAACGAAAAAAAAAAAAAATAACCGTTTTCGCGGGCCTTTGACTGCCCGACCATTTGGAATTTGACGGCGTGGAGGCAATGAGTCACGTTTAAAATAAATACGGGGTGGTCTATTTAACGTAAGACCCTCGTACAATTTTAATTTAATATTCTAAAGCAGAATATTAATTGGAGTATCTCGAGTTATAAACAATTAAAATAATTGTAGATATATAGCTTATTAGTTATAAGTATTCATAATTTTAACTCGTTATTTACTCGTCTAAAGTTCGATTTTTATGTTTTGAAGTACTTCAAATAACATTTTTTAAGAATAATGAATTAAAAATATACGTTGTCGTAAAAAAATTAAATTATAAGACTAAAAAATATAATTTTTAAAAACATTTTGTTTTTTAACAACTCAAAATGATGCGAACAAAAATAAATATTTCAAAAACGCTAATAATTATTGAAATAACAAGTCGTGTTTTATGTTAAATGCATCACCCGATATGTATACACACACAAAATATTATATTATTCAAGCACATGATATAATGATACGCTTACCACCACCCAACACATCTACTCTTTAACTAGAAGACTGTGAATGTCAATTATTAATTATATTTTTTTAAGCCACTGATTTTGCGGGCATTACATAATTATAATTGGGGGTTCGCGTCTCATTCGCTTATACATTTGCAGTACGTCATCTGTAGACAAATTACATTTATATTACTGTTTACACAATATACTTACTAGAATCGAGCTAAGATCTTAGCATTCCGTTCCCAAAGATTTATTTTAACGCGTTTTATTATAATTTACATAAAATAAGTATTTCGATGTATTCTAATCGTTTTTTTTTTTTTTTTTAAGTGACAAATCACAGTTTTTCCTAGAAGAAAATGATTTTTTAATAAAAATTTATTTCGTGTAGTGCCTTTATGTTGTGGATGGATTTCTTTTTAAAATAGTCATATACGCGTGCCTAATTATAATAAAATAAGACCAAAACATTCCATACAACAAAACGTACCGAAAATGCCTATCCTTTACGCCGTGTTAACGTAATCTTATTATTAAAAGCTTCAAAATTTTATATTAAGTATATTCTCAAATAGTTTTCGATTTATTTTGATTATTTATTATAAGTAGAGTAATTGTAATTTTATGATTCATTATTATAACATAGATGATATATGTACATTACCCATAATTTATTGTTATTGCCGTTGACAAATTTAAAATTCATATCATTTATAAAATACACGAGTGTATAATCTTTTCAAAATAAAGCACAAATTGTTTTTAAATCCTATCTCCATTTATAACAAATATTACTACCTATGCATAACACAGATTCATGAAATATACAAATATTATATTATATAGTATGAATTATTATTTATTTTTACGTTATATAATGTTTGGTTATTTGGTCATAATATTCTGTATAATATGGTGTATACATTGAATATAGACAGAGAGATTTTATTTTTGATGGATTGTTTATAATGTCCAACGCGTAAATTGTATAATATTCACACGTAATATTATTATGATTTATACAGTTAATAACAAGTTATTAATCATCGAAATCTAAATCAAACAAGGGGGAAAACATTACACAAGTAGCCAGTTATATGGTTAAATGACTAGTCATTTAAAATTTTGAAATGAACATAGACTGTTCTAGAATCTAGTAAGGCACCTATCTTTATTGTATAATATACGAGTGTATTACGTTTTATTTCCAACACTTGTTATATAATTGTATTATAGAGACACTCAATAAAGTAGCTCGATAAAAATTAGTTGGTGAAGGAAAATATCAAGTGTAGTACAACGGAAAAAGGAAAAATATATGTATATATGGGTATAAGGTACGCGTGTGTCCGACCATGAGTAAATAGGGTCTTTGCTTTTCTTTGCTTTTTATTTTATTTTCCATCAAAGGCAATCGGGCGCACTGATCCGTTACAGATATCTTTTGAAAAAAATATTATAAAGCTACTGGATAATATTATTGAGTTTTTACCCAAAACGACACGTGGAGTAGTGGAAATATACGGTGAGACGTTGAACAAGGGGAGAGAACTAGGCGGCCAGCAACGAAATTATATTAGGTCCAGTAGACGTCTTTATATTATTACGTATCGGTCCTTCTCCCGTATTACTGACGCGTTGACGAGCATTGGGGAAATATTTTATTTATTACCACTTATTTGTCCCACCAAACGGTATAATATTGCTCGACGCTCGCCATTGTCATCGTGCACCTATAATGTACGTACAAAATATTAATGTTAGATATTGATTTTATATTTGTTCATCATATTACGGAAACGTGTTGAAAATATGACGTAGGTACACGTGTACAACATACACCAATATAATACTTAAAACGTGGTTACAAGACTTAAGTCGGTGAAAGGTTCTTAAATAAAATAAAACAAAAATGTCAATGAATTATTACGAATAAAAAGTATAACAAGACAATCTTTACGATAAATTGCAGTAATTAAAATTATTATATTATAAGACCAAGCAATCGATTTTTCTTTCCTTAGTAATTATAATTTAATATTTATAAAATATTTTATGTAATATGTATATACATTAAATAATTTATACTGTTTTATGAATTTAAATATTACGTTCTGCGTTCTCGAAATCACATCAGTTTCGTATCAACGCTTATTCTACTTAAATTTGATCAACAATATAGTTATGTTTAAATTTTCAAAATATTGTCTTAAATTACATGTTCATCTATATTTATAATATTAAAGAACCAATGATAGATTTGAATAACTGTATTACCATCCCATTTAAGTAAAATTTAAATGAACGTGATTCAGATGGCGTTGTAATAATAATCTTGACCCATGTTTAATGTCTATATTTATACTTTCAAGTATTTTAATTTATTTAATATATTCATATAATTTCATAGAGAGTAATTTTTAAACACCGTGTATGCATGTATGCATGTATGTATGTATGCTTAATATATTATATCATTTATCCTGATATTTAAAAATTAATGATAACTTGTAAAATGTACTTGTAGTTTGCATGCTTAAAAAAAACTTTGTATTTACTTTGCTAACAATAATATAGTAGGTCGGAGTAATTTTTATCCAAAATAAATCATATATTAGTGCTAGACAATAATAATTTAAAAATTATTTCATATTATATTACTAGTTACAATTATAACTGTTGTCTATTAACTGCTCTTATAAATAAGAAAATAATAAACTAAAATTGTTATTTTTTATTTAAATATACATTTTTGTCCAAATTTGAACTTAAAATGTCTACAAAAAAATTTAATAAATGCATTTTTGATTTTTTTTAGATTGGTATAAGAACATACGGTTTATGATTAAACATTGAAGCAATTAAATTTTCAAGCTATTAAAATTGAAAATCAAAAAAAAAAAAAATTCATAGTCTTGTTAAACTAATACATCGATCGCTCTGTTTAGGTTCTGAAATGAGATTTATTGAAAATCAGTCCTCACTTTTGCAATATTATAATATAGCAAAATTTTTTTTTATTTTATCATAATTGTTTTAATTTCAGTTCGTTTCTATTCAGTTTTAGACTTTTTTGTTGTTTTATTTCTTATAATTTTGAAAAACTATGGTTTCTTTACATATAATCAATTCGCAAGAAATGTCTAGAAAAACGACACTTTTGGGAAATTGAGGAGAACTATGGATACGTTTTTGTTTTTCCAACTCCCTCTAAAAACAAAACAAAAAAATAATACAGTAATAAACGCTTTATTACCACGAGACAATGACCGTATAATAATAATAATAATGGCAACGATAAAAGGTGACCGTAGGGCTAAAAGCAAATCCTCGTCAAGAAACAGCTCTGGGGACTCGAGTGTTAACGGCAGCTGATTAATACACAGCCGTTTTCTACCTGTATAAGACAAGACTGATGATCGGTTGCGATTCGAGTGAATATCCGTGTATTAGCCTTTAGCTCCTCGGGGGACATAATATATACATATATTTATATATATAGAAAGAGAGAGAGAAAAGTAGGAGGGTGGTGATTACTCTTGGTTTTTTTTTTTATCATAATTTTGTATTTTAGTTGTTTATAGTAATAAATATTTTGGATAAATATATTAAGACTAAGTATTTCAATTAATTTCCCGTTGATGTACAATACAATGGTAAATGATCTTTCAATTTTTATTTTTTCGTCAGTTTTGTGTACATTTGATATGTATTTTAATATTATATTGATATGAGGTTACCTCTCTGTACTTGACATAAGCAATATATTTTTCTTTTAGTTAATTGTTATCGTTAAACTGTTTTTATTAAATTGATCAATACATCAATAATATAAATGTTTAATTATCAATTATTTATTGTTATACATATTTTAGAAAATTCTATTGACACGTGCTTGCATTATATTCTTATACCTTCTTGAGTGATTTTATAAGAATATATTATATTACACTATAAATTAATTTGTTTTTGTTTTTAATCTACAATACAGAGGTATACAATTTGAAAACCTTTAAATTAGTTATTGTTGTTATGATTAATCGTTTTTAAATCGATTTTTACTTAATTAAGTAGCCTGTTTGTGTATAAACTTCATTGATTTAACTGTGCCACTTAGTAATATGAAAAATTAAGCTGAAATCGTTTACAGCACTGCGCGTGTAATTAAGTTACGTGTTGTTATAATATATTACCTATAACCATTGCAACATTATCTTCAAAGGGAAAATGTTTACAGACTAACCGATTTACCAATTATAAAAGGGTTCAAGAAGCACATAGTCAAGGGAAATCGAAAGTTCGTTTTAATTACAATCCGTCCCAAATACGTTGGCCCCAGTGAGACTTGTAAAGCTGTTTTAAAAACCAATAAAACGACACGGAGTATAAATTTGATTGTTAACGTACCGAATCGAAAAATCTCTATTTGTGTTGAGGGTGCGTAACGGTCGATCACATACAGGAAAAACGAGTAAAAGTTGCACATGCTGTGTTGTAAAAACTAAAAACTATAATGGCATTACTTACTTGTCACATTATTTAACAAACTTCACTGTACTCAGTGTTTACTCCGAACTATGTATTTAATTCTATACATTATATTTATAATTTTGTCATAGCTATGTATGTGGTATATTTTGTATATTTTTATTTATTAAAAATTTGAATTAGTTTTGATAATTCAATACTTATCTATTTATAAATATGAACTAAGGTGTAATTAACAAATAGTATTTAAAGAAAAACACATTTCAAAAACTAGGTATCTATGACTGTTATTACTCATAAAACATACATTAGATATGTATGAGATTTTGTATATAACTATACCCACCATAAACTTGCTTATGCTTCATTTAAGTCCATACCATCTTACGTATAGGATATTTTTATTTTATATTTTTTGCTGTCAACATTTTCACCATTCATCATATTATTAATATCTTTTCTTCGTTCTTATGTTAATTATCAATGTTCTCCCCACTACCCAATTCAGAACGACTGCCCTTTTTCATTCGCTGACTGAGCGTTTTATACACTATGTCTAATGTTAAGCACTAGTCTCTAGTTGACGTTGATGGATAACCGACGGTGAAAAAAATTCACAAAAGAAACCTTTTGAGTCTTTTGTTGTACTGAGTTATAACGTAGTCTAGTAGCAGTATTTTGGCCGGTCATTCTAAATAAAAATGTCGATCACGCGTTAGAAACCACAGTTATAAATCCAAAGTTTTGTGTAGATGTGAGAGGTGCGTGGTTCTGAAGTTGAAATAGTTAGGAGCGTAAACATTATAGAGGCGTTTTATCACGATTTTTTTACTGAATTTACGTGCCTTTTGGACATTAGCCAGATAAAAAAAATAAATACGTTTCAGGAAGAAAAGAAACAATATAGACGGCAAAAGAAACCGGTAAAAGGGTTGTGATGTATTTTGTTCTTTTTTTCACGAAGGGTAGTTTTTTGTAATCAACAAAAAGAACAAGGGTGTCTCTGGCCTGATATCGATATCCGATACTACGTTTACCCTTTTCACTGATGTTTGTTTAGACTTGTGGTTTGGCACCTTATCGCCACAAATAAAACAACATATATTTTTTTGACAACGTTTTACCCCTTTTCATTTTTTTATGTCCCATTTTCATTCTGACCATCCATATACATTAGTTGTATTATGTAAGTAGTATACAACTTTATTAATAAAACAATTTGTATACTTACAGTTTAAGTACGAACTGAATTAGAAAAATTTTAACTTCGAAATAAATAACAAATATTTTAGATTTTAAATAAATAGGATTTAAATGGGATTGAAACTGGCAGACATAATATAATGTATTGAGATTAAAATGTTAATTTTCACATTTGTGCGATGATTGATGAATTATCTCTTTGGATTCACTGAGTGCAAAATACCTTTAATAGTATAGTATAGTATAGTATAATATATTTTTAGGGTTCTTTTGTACTAAGTGTCACGAGCAGTTGAAGAGGGCTTGACATTTAACTAAGTATCTTGTGCGCATAATAAGGGTAGGTTACCTATCTTAAAGTATGCGTTGATTTCCCTCGTGTCCAGTGCATGGTGGAAAATATCTTACGTCCACGTGGCGTAATCATTTAGTTTTGCGCTGTTTTTACTCAAAGAATAAATGGAAAATCACATTGCTCTAACCCCTAGCTGCAAGATTTATAAAATTACATCGTTATAAAATTCGCGTGCCCGCTTTTACGTTCGACTGGTCTTTTTGATAATTCCAGGAGGTTTTAACCTTTAAGTACGTCAGCCCTAATTGACATTTAACCATATAATAATAGTATCACGTCTCATTGACATTTAACTTTTGTTGCGCTACGTTGACTTTTCATGTTGATACTACACTTAAATAAAACAACTTTTGGATATTATGAATTACTATGTACAGAAAACGAATATTTTTTTATCCATAAAATATACTTGTAGTAAACAATGAATACAATTTGTTCACAAGAGCCGTAAAACTAATATCCTTTTTTTTTTTTTTAATTAGCATTTAATTATTTATTTTTTGTTATTCATATTTAAAATGTTTGTTGAAAATCAACATTTAAAAAAATGCATTTATTTATGATTACAATAAAATATATATATGTGTATACTGTATAGCATAAGAGGATAATTACTTTGATTTCAGATTCATTTACCTATTATACATCTATACATATAATTATTAATTATTATTAAATAAAAATTAAAATATTTATTTTTTCTGATATAGAAATATCATTTCTTATATAAAATACGCTAATTGATTAATTTATTAATTTAGTGAGGACTTATGAACATAAACTTTGTATAAGTTATGCATTACTCCTGACATAATTTCTTTGTGAAAAACAAGAGGCATAAAACAAAAATATGATTAATTAATTAATATTATAACATCGGTAAAAACTATAGCATACTAAATCATTCTTAACCATAAAAGTAAAATAATTAAACAATAAAAAAAACCAACAATAATTCATAAAAACTGTATTATTTCCTTGTAATCTAGTACTAATGATAGATAATTAATCAAAAAAATTGAGTTTATTTTTTTTTATTTTGTTTAGAAATGTTATTATATCTTAAGTAATATTTTTTGTTGTATGATTTATAATAGTATAATAATATATAAAAATTTATTTTTAAACTCAACATAATATTAATGTTTAAAATATATAAAGAAAATGTTATATTTTTGTAGTGTTGATGAGTTATTTATCAAACCTAGATGCATTTAAAATGAATAAAAAAAAAATGTATATTTTTATAATTTATGAAAAGTTTGACAAATTTAAGTTTTAAGAATCTTATTATAAAAATAACAACATAATCATAATGATTGTCATTATACTTATTTAAATAGATACCTACTAGATAATTTATTTTTGTTACTCACAATAGGCGATGGTCTTAGAAAGTTAAGATATTTAAAATTTTTAAGGATTTCTAATCACAGGTAACGTACGGGTTTTTAAATTTTAGATTTTTAGTTTTTATAATATGATATTTAAATTGTAGAATACACATATAACATGCGTTAAAAATAGATCTATATTCAAAATACCAAATTTAAAGTCTTAGGAGTGTTTATTTTTGATATTTGATATTTAATTAAATCAAACTATAAATTTAATTTTCTTAAAAAATCAATTTAGTTAAAATTAAACGTATTATTTTATTGATTCGTTATCATTAAGTATTAACAAACAAACTCACAATATAATAGTTAAATTAGTACAAAATAAATAAATTATAAGATATATATATTGTTTTCAACGCGGTTGAATAGTTTTAGGATAGTATACGGTTAACGGGAAAAGGAATAATGGTTTAAACATTTGTTGAATTTTGCACTTTCCATGTGTAGTGTAGGTAGGTATGTTGTAATGTAACAATCGTTAACTGAAACTTTATCGGGCTTTGTCCGCGGCCGGCAACTGCGGTACCAAACTAAACAAAAGCGGAATTCCAAAATAGAGAGATGACAGTATAAAATGACGGTGCGGGAAGATGGGTAGAATGGAGATAACTGTTGTGCGTGGAACTAAACAGTACAACAAGCATTGTAGAAACTTTGAATGATATCGTCAAACGCGCGTGTAAAAAATGATAATTCGACTGTTTTGGCATTGTTAAATAGTTTACACGTTTTGGATTCTAACAATTATTAGCACAATATACGGTACTAACCGATGATTTAAAACAATTGATTCTATTATACAGAAATAACGCGAGATGCGTATTTGCAGGCTTGCAGCACATTTAGTGGTATAGGTTTGCTCTAACTGGTTAATATAAAAGGTGTTTTTAAATGAACACTATGATACGTAAATTATGATTATGAAAAATGTTTCAATTATATGTTTTTCAGATAAATAAATAGAGAATTTACAATTTGTAAAATTAAAAACAATAAGTAAATGTGTCGGTTACAATCAGGAATGAATAAAACACTGAATGATTTGATGGAAGGTGTTAAGGAGACCTAGGTACTTGAACATTTAGAACATATCTAACTATTCAATAGTACTATTGATTAAAGTAATTATAATCGATGATACGTAGTATAATATTACGTTATGCTATTATAGAGTAGGAATTTATTTCGTGTTTAAACTATTGTTGAAGTTTCATAATTTTGATACAGCGAGGTATCAGTTTTAAGTAAATATACGTTTAGAGAAATTCTGAGCGGAGCAATAAATATGTATTGATTCTACAATAATGTGTGTTTTTTTTTTGTATTTGTTATTAACATGATAAGTAATAGATAAAATGTTTCAATTTTCAAAATAGGGGTTCGTTTCTATTTACATAAGAGATTTAGTTGGTATTTTGGAGGGTCAAAAGTTAAACATTTTTAGTCCTTTTTGATAATTAGAAGAAAAAAAATAGGAAAAACGAGGATTTTTCTGCAGATCCAAATTTTAATAAAATTGATTTTGTTTTTTCAGTATAACTTGAATACAAATAACTATAAATACTTAACATTTTTATTAAATGTTTATTTTATAATTTTCTAAACTTATTAGTATTTGCCCATATACAGGCATGAGAAATTTTTATTTTTTTCATAAACGTCAATTAAACATTATTTGTTGACAAGATTTTTAAAAATTTAATAAAAGATCCTATATAGGCTGTCGTTATATTTGTATAAAATATACATAGGCACGATTTTTTAAAATATGTATTGTATTTTAAAAAATAATTTTGACGATATATGTTAAAAACATTCATAAAATCTTTTCTTTTTATATCTAAGCTTTGAAAATTTAGTACAAGATTTTTCATAAGTTGTTCATACTGGAACCATAAATCAAAATAGTATATAAAAATTATTATTTTTTATTGATATTTAAATGATGAATAACGATTCTAAGATATTATCTATTTATACTATATACCTATTTTTACTCTCTTATCCTTACAATATTCACAGAAATACACATAATTATGTTACGAAAAATGATTCTAAAGCAAAGACCATCTGTCAACTTATAAAACTGAGTGTATTTTATGATACATGTAAATTCTATTACCTACTCGAATATTAATTTATTTTACTATAAATAATAAAGTAGGTTAAATACATTTTTCAAGAACATGATATTTATTTTTTTATTAATATTTAATTACTCTAATAGTATAATAAATAAATGTATATATTATTATTAACTTTTGAGTCAATACTAACTTACCGTAGAACACTATGAATAGATTCGTGGAACAATAACAGACAATAATACAAAATTAATCTGAATGTTTTGAAAATTTTATAGTGTATAAAAAGTAAAATAATATACCTAAAAGTTAGTATCTCGGGTTCTAAATTGAAATAAATATTTGAAAAAAGGTATTTATTAAATAAATATATTTATTATGTATATATCAAATAAAATATAGCAGAAATTTAGAGTATAAATACTAAAAAAAAATTAGTTTTATTTTATCGAACAGTCGTAATATAAAAGCTGTATATACGTAAAACCACCACACATAAACCGACACGGATGAATGAGCCACCAACTCGCTTAATGTGTATGTTTTCAAAGTTTGTGAAAAACGCTCGTTTGTTTTTCCGGTAAAAGTGCCAAACAACAACAGTTATTTATTATTTCGGCACTGAAGGAAAACGAAACACGTGTGTGTTTCAAACAAAAACTTCACCACAAAGCTGCTCCTAAATGATGTCTGCTTCTATATTATCATTATTTAAGTTTATATTATAATACAATTTGTAAAAATCTAAATTAATATAAGTGTGATTAAAACATAACATGCATCTATGTCTTACATGTTATGAGTGTTATTTAATTTTAATTTTGGAATTAAAACTTTGGCAGCAAATTAATACTGCAAAAGAATTTGTGAATTATTATACAAAGAGTTAAGTGTATTATAATATTTAATATTTTATTTATATAAATTACATAAATAATAAAAATAAGTCTCAATATATTTGTTTTTAGTTATTTGTTCATTATTAAAACTTATATATTAATATTAATTGTATTTAATTATATAATCATCATATACATAATTATAGAATGACATGATTTAGTGTAATAGTAATTTATTTTTCATAGTTATTTTTTTATCATTCTTAGATTCTTAAAACCAATATTAACAATGAACAAATTTTAAAAACATATAGAAGGTACTACTATACATTATTTTTGATTAAAAAACAGACGATTCAGTTATATATAGTAGAAATCCAAAGAATTTTATTTTATGTCCTACTTGTAATATATTTTATATTAATACGTTATATACTTAATAATTGATTACATATTATTACAAAATTTCCATTATATAAATATATTAAACAAACATCACATCGAACATATTTTTATAGCAATTAATATCGAGGTAGGTACCCATCGGTTACCACTTAATCATTTAACTTTTTACCCGAACTATTGTTTAAATTTTAAAATATTTCATTTGTGCAACTTAAAGTTTACTAAAAACAAAAACAAAAACAAACCGAAAACGGGACGCTTTACCCCTTCATCAGAGACGCTTGCTGTGCAGTGAATTATAAACGGTAGAACAGTTTTTCGAGATTCGTTTTTGGGTTTCCGTGCGTTTTGGATATAATTAGCTAGGACCAAGTGTTCGTGTTCTCACTCAATTTAATTTCTCAGTGTGCAGGTTAACCGACGTAGTATATATATAATTATATATAGTAAGGGCGAAGGGTGACGGTGGACTCTGTTGTAACTCTATGGCCCTCGTTATCTTATATCGTCGTGGTCAATTGTCTATAATGTTACAAATGTTTTCCAATTATTTTTTTCCCCGCATGCCGAAATTCTCCATTGCGATTTTTACCTCATCCGAGGTTCCAGCAAACAACTGTAATTTTTCAGGTCCGTGTTTCGGTTCTCTCCACGATAAAGACATTCTCAAGCATTTATTTACAGCAATTTATCTATGTCGGTTGGGTTTGAAACTGCAAATGCGCGTGTTACAGTATAATACGTCGTGGTGCAAAAGTTTGTACAATACGATTACTCTACGTAGATTAAAGTAAACGAGTAAATTAAATCTAAAAAAATCAAATGTTTTCCAACGTTCATTTATGTTACTTTATAAATTACTGTGCATTTATTAGTCGCTAATCTTTACGGAACCACGAATCCAATTGACACTAAATCTTGCACACATATTTATTGAGACTGTGAGTGTAATTATAGCTTTATTTTTTAATCTATATAGGTTGTCTACTTCAATCATGGATTAAAAAAGTTGATTTAATTTTTGTTTATATATGATTTCCATTGGTTACAAAGAAAGGAATTTTTATCATTGTATAGTATTTTTAAATGTTTTACTATTCTATTAAATACTCGAAAGATTTGGACGAAAATTTCAGAGACTGTTTTTTAAGATATTAGTAAAGTTTAGATTATAGAATTTAAACTACGTTCAAAAATAAACATAGTTTTGTATCCAATCTTTCATGGAAGGTGGATCACCTCGATTGAATTAGTTCACAACGTCAGGTAAACTAATGCCTATTTGTTCGTGAACAAAGATGTACTAAAACTAGAGATATACTTAAATAACATCGTGTTTTAAATTTTTTCATTTTTTTTTTCGAAAGAAATCGGGTTATATAGCTGTAATGTATAATTATAATTTATCTGCCATTATCTATTCACTTAACCAAAATTAATTATATTTTCCATTTTTTTTTTTTTTTTTAACTTAGTTTTGATTTATATTTACAATAATAATTACAATTTTAAAACACAATAAAAGACTAATTTCAATTCAAGTTTAAATTTCAGTTCCAAGTTAGCGGGTGAACAAATAATGTTAGTCGAATCGAGTTTAGAGAATTTAATAATTTTTCGCAAGTAGAACTCATCAGGGTTCATTTGTTAAAAATAATAATTAAGGTTATTTTTAAGATTTATCGCTTTTTTCACATTCATGATTGTAGTTATGAACATATTCACGCTGTATAGGTATTATAATTTCATAAGGATTAGGTACCTTATTGACTAAATAATTATATTTCTCATAAATTCTCGTCATTGCTTGATAATTTTTTTGTTTTATGTTTATCATAATATTATTGTGAACTTAACGAGACTATCTGTGTTGGAATCTTACACCACATAAATTTATCAACCGGCCCCCACCTTCTCCATACTTGCAGCTATGGCCTCAAGCTATAAACAATGTATACGATTTATATAATAGGATTAGGTGGTTCTCGAGACGCGCTGATACCAATAAGCAATATTTGCATTGTTACGAATTATGAGCGCGCGGGATTGGGACCGTCTTGTTTTGTTTAGCCGGTAACAAATTATCCCGGTTTTTGGATTTGTAACATGTATATATAATATATTATATTTTATATATATATATATATATATAGTATTTTACTTAACGCCGCGCGTGGAAGACGCCGATAGGGTATGGGATGCTACTGTCTGTGTAAAGGTCAACTTCGTATAAGGGGTAGGGGTCGGAATTATTATACACATACACACAAATGCATTTATATATATTTAACGCGCGATGATAGTACGGTCGTTTCAGGGCCGAGGGTGTGTGTGTGTGTGCATGTGCGTGTGTATAACTAAGGTTAGGTTAATGGTAGAAGGGATGTTTTATAAGACATTCGCGCGGTCGGTTTGCCGCGTCCGAAGGATTGTTGATATTTCATTATGTATGCACATATATACATACGTATATTATGCTGAGACGACGACGACTACGACGTCGGAGGATAGATAGAGGATATTTTCCGAAGATATACACTAGCTATAATCCTTAGGTCGTGTATATACATACCGATATAATGGCGTGCGGTACCTATACTTATATGTATATATAAACTGCCTCGAACGCGCATTGTAAGTCGTTATATACACTGCACCTGTATAGATATAGAATACCTTTATACATAATAATATATTACCACTATATACACCGCGACCGACGACTTTGAATATTAATTGGTCGGTTGATAATCCGCGGACACCACCACCACCACCGCCACGACCGCTTCCGAGCCGCCGTCGCGATCGTTTAAGACTCGCCACTTTGCATTATTTAATTGGTTCCGCACCGGCCCCACCACAGCCAGTTTGCGTGGAGGGTTGAATTTGCTTTATAACGGTTATCAGTGTAAATCGCATCGTGCAGTTTACTTATCAACTTAAATATTATACACGTTGTATACCGGATCCTGTGCAGTGTTCTATACTGAACGTATAAAGATTAATAAAGATTAATATAAATTATTCGTGTCCATAAGACGTATCCGAGTTGCGTCTGAAAAAAATTATATTTACAACTGAAAAAATAGTATTTGTGATCTCTCACGATAGATCTTAATTTTTCAATGAGGTGTCACCCAATTGTGGCTCAAAGTGACCTCTTTTCTTTTTTAAAATCCCAATTTTGCCTTATATGGGAATGGATAAGAAAAACTATTTTTATTATTTATTAAAACTAAAGAAATATGTCGGTCTCATATTTACGTATTATTATATGAATATAATACAGCAAATTTTAAAAATTATATTGATATGTGTAATAAGAACTTATAGGAGTTTGCATGTTTTCAATAATTATTTAAAACATAGCTAAATAATTTATAAATTTGTTTCTTAGAATTAGAAGTTTAAAGCAATAATTTTTATTTTATTTATTTTGCATATTTAGTTCTTATTGCCCTTTAAGAGCATATTTTGTCATATTTATATTTTAAGTGAATATTTCACATATTTTATTTAAAAAAAAAATAAAACAATAATGTCTTATACAATATACTACACAATATTTAATATTAATTCTATAGAATTAAAAAAAAATAAATAGATTAAAATAATTAAATAAATCATCTACTGTGTGTTTTTCCAATTATTTGTGTGTTGTAAAAAATAGTCGATAAGGAATACGCCGAATATGGTCAGTTGATGTCAATTCGTCTATTAGTATCGTATGTATTTTTATCGGGTGTTAATGTAGTTAGTATAATATTTTAAACTAATTACAGTTATTTTGATGTGAAAATGCTATATTAATTAATAAATAAATTTAAAATTTTTAACTTTTTAATGAAAAATAAAATATATTTAAGAGCATTATATTTCAGCATTTTTACATATACTATAATTTTTAAGGGTATAAATGCATGCATATTTTAAAGTTTTTTAGAGCATGAAGTCCGAGCTCTAGATATATTTTATAATATATGTATGTCAAAATCAGTTGCTTAAAATATAATAATTTAATTTAATAAAAAAATTTGCGATAAATTTTCCATCATTTAAATCTTATCAATTATTTTGAATTTACCAGTTATATATTTTTTTTTTTATTATTTGATAATTTTTTTATATGTACAATTTTAATTTTTATCCGATGAAAGTTATATAAATTATAAAAACAATATCACGTATTTGACTCCATATTAAACGTATATAGTCCAGTTGATATGTGTACACTTTAATTTTCTCAAGCGTTGACTCAATTAATATATTTTTTTTCTGCTATGGCATAGAGTTCAATAATGGTATGCACTAGCTCGGTAGTATTTACTAATATATATATAAATATATTTATATACATTTTTATCAATATCGAAAAGGTTGAAATATCTTAGTTGATAGTTATAAAATTTAAATTGTTCCCAATGATTTATATATTGATAAATAATCAAAACTCAAACTTAGATATACTTGCAGATAAATCGTAGACACAATTTGGTTACCATCATGTACACTTTTTTTTTAGACGTGATTTGGATCAAAACCTAAGACATAATCGATACATATTATACAATTATAGTCTTTTAAAAAATAAAAATAAAATTTTATTTTTAAGAATAACTTCTTTCCTATCTATTGACCATTATTTTATTTCAATCAATTTTTGATATTACTCTATAAATTGAGCAGCACGTAACTGGAATACATGAAAAATATTCAATACATTTATTGGTAACTTATCCGCTTTCAGACTTTATTGGACTTTATTATTTTTGCTGGGAGAGCTTTTCTAACTTTTGTGTTGCCCAATATACTTCAACAGCACAAACCTATTTAAAAAACAATCTCTCGAGTAAAAAATGTTGAGCTTGTGTAGTTGGACACCGTTAGAGTATAACGAAACTATACTTTGTATTTTAAATTAATATACTCTCTAAGATTTTCTTGACCACTTTATTTTCACTTAACAACATATAAAAAAATTGGATCAGAATGTTTTATTCGTGAAAAATTTAGCGAATATAAAGTTGTGTAGTTAAGACTTAAAAAAATTTTACTAGAAAAAATAAAGTCTAATAAAATCTTGGAGTGCTCTACTATGTCCAACTAACCAACTAAATGGGTTGGACATAGTTTATTAAATCTATGAGGATTTTGAGATTCTATTATATTTAATTTTTTTTTATTGTAAATTGCCTATAAAAAGCACAAATGTATCAGCCATATATTTGCAATGAGTATACTTGTATATCGTATATCGTAGGTTTAATCTAGTGTTTATCGAAAACTTAATTTAACTTTGATTGTATAACAGCTGAAGGTTTACGCGCATTTCAAATTAAATTAGAACACAACAATTAACTACTAAGAATTGTTTAATATATTCTAAAGGGATTATCTCGAAACAGCGTTATCTTGTAGTCGCCGTGAGAGAGTGGTGTGGAACTGGGGAACCGTTAAGACGAACGAGTAGTTGTCAAGTATGTCAGTCCCTGTGTGTGTTATCAGCTAGCCGAGGTTCGTTGAAACAATATTCGGTCTGTATTATAATATTTCCACCCAGCTGTGTTATATGCGAATGAAGAGTTGACGGTCTGGGAATAATAATTAACAAACTTAATTTCATTGTTTCCTACACACCAAACGCTAATCTTAGAATCACCGCAGCCATATTATAACCTCTATACGGTTTGAAACACTGTTTTCATATCTGAATATTTGTCGGTTCAAGTGGCAAGTTTTAAATTAAATTTATAACCCTCCTTTGGATTTACTTTCTATACTCTTGGAATAAACGTGTCTACGCTCCAGGTATGCAAATACATTTTCTACTTAAAATATTCTATACAGCGAATTTATTGATGATATAAATTAAGAATCAAAAATTTGTGCAGAGCAATAATGTAAATAAAGAGTGTTGATTATATTTTTTATCATGCATTAATAACACTTAATTAATGTTAATAAATTATTGATTATAGAATGATATATAATTTGTAAAGTTTATTTCATAACCTAATCCCAAATGGCTTGTAAAAATTGTAATAATGAAACAGTTGAGTTACAATATTTTTTTTTAGTATGAATGTTGGTTCATATACATCAATAACATAACACAATCGTTGTATCAAAAATATATTTATTTGTGGATTTTTTTTTTTTTTTATAAGTACACTTAAAATAAAAAGTTTTATATCACTATTATTTTATAATACTTATGTCCTACACAATAATAATAATAATAACAATAAAAAATCATTATATTTAATAAAAATATACATAGAGTATATATAATAAAATAATAAAAGTATTAAATAATGTTTGGCTATTTAGATGTTTATTAAACTATAGGTAAAGTTGGCGAAAACTTAATACATTTTTAAATCTAATTTGCTTTCAAAATGTAAATCGTAATATCAATATAAAGATATCAGTTAATTTATTCGATATTTTGATCAATATCGTTCTGCATCATAAAATTGTATATAAGTACCTATTGTAAATATAAATTTATAATATTATTGGTAATATACCTTGTATGGCTACATCTGCGAATTTTGATATGTCAGATAAGTTTATAATCAGACCTTGAAATTTTGTTTTATTTATTAAAACTTAAAAGAGATTATTTAAACTTATATCTAACTTACCTTATATTTTGAATGTACACTTAATTGAGTTATTTTTTTTAGTTTTCGTGTTATAGCGGTTGTAACCGCTATTGGAAATATTTTTAATATTTTAGTGGAATATGATATTAATGTTGATATAATATAATATATTATAGCTACAGCATGACATTATACACGGGTAAAGTATATGATATATTTTTTTGATTATGATCTAACTGTAGTCTTTTTTATATAATATGTCGGTTAGAAAATCTCAAAACGGACACTATAATATTCAAAACTTAACAATGTAAAATGGAAACTGTGAAAGTCGAAGCAGGGAACCCTTCAACAATAATAAATTGATAAACTCAGTGTATTGTGTAGTGACAATTAAACGCCGTCGTTGTCGATTGAAGTCCTTTTGTCCTGTCGAACAGGTGACAAGTCTGATGGCTGGGTAGGTCTCCCACTCCTCGTAATTTAATTATCCTTTCCCTGCAGCCGCCCCAAATACGCGCTTGACGTCTTAATGCGTTTATCTCAAGTTATAACCTTCCTACCTATTGTTGTACGACGCCACGATACAATATAATATATAATATATCCGATAACATTATACAAACGCTGCAATGACACAGTCAACAAATGAGTTTTGTGGCATTTCCCACTTAACAACCCACGTTAATGAGATAGTGCATACGACTTTTGTGTTTATACATATAATTATGTGTACGAATTTCAGATATTCAAAACAAGCGTTCATTTTTAAATAATAAAAATAATTTTTTAGAATATGATTTGTGTGCACAAATCTATTTTCTTCAAATTTTTCGTTTGATACACCAAGTTTTTGTTATTTATTGGCCAATAATATAATTGTACAAATAATATGGTGTTATAATCTATTATATAATAAATATTTATTAGAACTAATAAATGAATATGACATAACTCTCACGCGTTAGAGTCTGAACTTTTTTCGAATAAAATAAGGATTTTCGTTTAAAAATAATATTTCAATTAAACTATAAAAGATTAGATCCGCTATCAGGTTCGTTTTGCAAAAATCAATTACGTATAATATTATGTAACATAACGAATTGTAGAAGCTAAATATAAATAATATAATGAATAGTTTTATTAATCTATTAATCAATAGATTATATAGCGAGTATTCGATTTCGTTTGGTAGAAAACTGTGCTCATATTAGTCATATTATTTAATACAAATGTTCGAATAAAATCAAGCACTGTCGTCTTTTTTTGTTATATTATACATAGAATTATATGATATATAAAGTTTAGCACGTGAAAACACGCGCGTCTTAAACATATATAGAGTATATGCAGTATTTGCAGACACCAGTAACAAAAATAATAACATCATCTGTACAGATTTAACTGTGGTTTATTGCTCCGATGTCTTGAAAGGATCGTTAAAATCGCCTGCGTGTGTAATATCCGGAAAGCTCCGCTCTGTCGCGCCGTCAACATATTTTTTTTCGTTCACATTTCCGGTGCGAGCGGAAATTTCCGTATAGTGTTCGTGCATTTGAGAAGTTTTCATGCATTTTTGAACGAGTTCGATTTAGCTTGTATTCTCGTAGACAAACAGAGAAAAATATGTACAAGGGGAGGCATTTGAAGCGACGGGACACGTATAAGCGCAGTACATCACTGGGGTTGCTTCTCGGAAGTCACGTAACAATGGGCGGGCGCGATAAAGCAGACTATAGTATATGGAACGCTGATAAAAAATAATGTACGGTCGGTTTATCATTTTTACGAGGCCGCAAAAACTTCGATGTTAAACTTATCGTTTTTGTGAACGGTAAATAGCCTCAAACTCACGTAACAAATCAGCTAAGAAGATGGTAATTTTGAATTATGCGCTCGCCGTGAGCCAGCCTATATATATATATATATATATATGATAGGCACATCCTGCTAAACTTCTTAAACAACCAATGAATAAATTAAGTATATGTTTAACATATCCATGTACGACACAAAATTAAAATTTCAGATGCCGTATATTAAGTTAAGAAAAACAGAGCTTTTGTTTATAAACTGTAAATTTAGAGATTACGATGTATTGCTGAAAGTGTTTTTGGAGAGTATATAATCTTGCTATATGCTTTTTAAACTTGCTTTACACATTGTTAAAGTAACAAGATAAACGCATAGAATATTCGCTATTATTGCTTCTTTAAAAACAGCGAGGTTCAAATCAATTGTTTAAGTCAGTAAAAATAGATTTTGTTCTACTTAAAATAGAGGAGTAAGTACAGGGTAATCAAATATGAAATAAATAAACTAAATGTCTTTACGGTAAACACATATAATGGTACCAACGAAATAATTTTATATTTGTTTTTAATCCCGCACATTATTATTATAATACACATGTACATATTATATTATATACGAGTAGGTACCTACTACCTACTACCAGTGTTTTGTCTTACGGTTAAGTATAATAAAATTGAAAACACAAAGGTAACTTAGAACATAATTAAAAACAACGAGAGATCCTTTATATAAGGGTTAAATTAATATTACATACATACTTACAAGTACTATTAACACTAAACTAGTATAGTACTATATTATATTATATAATTTATAGTTTGGTAAAGGTTATTTTGTTTTCATATATTTAAATATTTAGACAAAAGGAATAATTTACTAATGTCAAAATGTTTAACATATTATTTTCATATAAATATTAAAGACAGTAAATAGACACTATTTAATTGGTGTAATTTAAGCAACAAAATAATAATAATAATAATAATAAAAACATTAAAGGGTAATTAGGTTAACACCTTTTTTTTTCTAATTGCACGAACTTAAAGTTAATTTTTTCACTTAAGTTTGTGAACAAATTTGAAACAAAATCATAGTTTTATTCTACGAATAATCTCTTATCGCCGTAATTATCCAAACAGACAAAATCTGTCTGTAACGATTTTTATTCGTTAAAAATCTAATAATACTATACTTAATTAAATCAAAATACTCGAAGGAAATTAATAACGAAATAGTTCTAAAATTAAATTTTAAAAGAGAACGTCTTTTTGAGAAATAACACATTTTTATGTTATCATTTAACGTCGTATAATTGAAGCTGAGACTGATCGCCGTTCGTAGTGGCACCTGATCCACCGTACTGATGTCCATTAGTGGTGGGTGCTCCGTGATGGTGCCCATGATGATGATGTCCGTGGTGGTGTGAATCAGTTGGTGTGGCTCTACGATCTCCAGTCCCGTTGCTTCCTGCAGTCAACGGAAGATCTGCCCTACCCCCTCCACCAACCTACAACACAACGACCGTAAGGGAATAATTATACATTTTATCAAAAATAAAATAAAACAGAAAACATAACAAATTTGATTGATCAAGTTTACAAGTTCACAACATACTAAGAAACTACTAATAAAAATTATATACTATAAAAAACAAAACAAAACTGGATAAAATGTTTATTGTGTTTAACTAATAAATATATTAACCATTGTTGTCTAGCTCTTAAGACTTAATTGAATAAATTTATTTTCACTGTACTCATTATAAATGATTAAAATGCGTAGGAATGACTGCACATTTTAGTTAATGGTTAGTATAAAATAATACTAGAAAAACAAATCGTTTTGATAATATTGTTTATTATTCTTTTAAATTAATCCCCAATATCTTAACAATAATATATATGAAGTAAATATTACAAGAGTTTACCAATTGCGCTTAAAATTATTATTTTATGTATCAATTGCGCTCAAAACATTTTAAAATACTTAATGAAAACTTATTAGTTAGTTATAACTAAGTAATAAATTAATACACACATCGATTATAGTTAGATTTTAAAAGCACCGTTTCACTTTCATCAGATAATACATTTTAAGGACATGATTTAACTATACATCTCGACTTAATTCCATTTTTTTATTTAGTACATTTTCGAAACTTAAAATCATCGAAAAGTAGCAACGGTTTACCTTTTTCACTAAGAGCTTGCTTACTTAAAACAATCCATATTGTAATGTAAAACAACTCAAATTAATCTTAAACAAAAAGATATAAGTAACAGTTATATCATTAATATGTTATCCTATATAGTAGAGTGTATATTGTGCAATGAAACAATTAGGCTTATAAATATTCAACAATTATGAAAAATTATTAAATTTATTTTCGTCGCAAATTTATACTTGTACGATCAAATTAGCGTAGTAAAATTAAATTTTGTAAAATTATTCTCGATACTGTTATAAATTATATTATAACTAGTCACTTATGCAGTATAATCAATTAATCATTAAATAAGTTTTTAATTTTTAAGCATTTTAATGTGTTGACTGTTTATGTTGAAGTCGATAGAATTAGATTGAACAATAATATTTTTGTATTTGAAGATAGGAAAATTTAAATACAAGCACAATTGGTACACTGATCCTAAAATATAAGGAGCGCAATTGGTACACTAACCCTAAACAAAAATGTTGATTTAGGTACAATTGGTCCATGCCCAATATTACTATTATACGAATTTTAGTGGAGTTAGTATGTTAGTTTTTAAATTAGGTAATTTATATGATGTATAAAAGTTTTTAGATTTGTATTATAATTATTTCTAGTTATTAGAAAATAATTTCATTTTGTTTGAGTACAATTATTTGCTTTCTTAAATCTAATATATATGTAGGTACATACCGCGGGTGGTATGTGTGTAGCGTGACGTTTCAACTGAGCCAAAGTAGCTGGGTTATAAGCCATGTTTGCAAACACCATCCTCTCTTCGAAATCATATTCACATAATATTTTGTTTTCACACAAGTAAAAGCGATCTCCGACACAAAATCTGAAAATCAACATTAAATACAATATTAAACAATCGTCAACTATTTCACAAATAAATCGCGTGGCGCGTAATTGCACATGATTTGATTAAATCATGAAATATATTAATTATAAAATGTTGATAGTAAACATAAAAACCAGAAGAGATAATTTTGAAATTTAATATGTGTGTACATTAATAATCCGTTTATTTAAGGTACACTTACACACAATACATTAATTAATAAAGCTATATGGGGTTTGAAATAAATTTAAATTTGATTGAACCAAAAGGATTATCGTAATAATGTAAATTAAGGGTTCTGATTTTGATTAGTACCGTATTGAATTACTATTAATATTTTAGAACATTAGAACACAGTATCTAAACGTATATTATGTAAAAATACTTATATGTATATTATATGTATACAGTAGTTTATGGATGTTTTCATCGTTTTATTTAAGTTAATTTAATTCAAATAATATTATTATAACACTTAAAATAATTGACAAAAAAAAAAAAAAAAAAAAAAAAAAAAAAAAAATATGACAATAAATTATTTCAATCTGCAGGGACAATTCAAACTCTAATAATAAAGTTTTGTTTTTAAATTAATGTGTTACAAGTAAATAAAATCGAGTTCAGCAGAAATCTTAAATGTAGGGAGTATACTACGAGAGAAATAACATTTTTTTAATAAATCATATTTGGGGAGTTCGTCTTCTAACGTCCTTCATATACATCATTACTAAGGGTGTACGTTTCCGGCGGATTGTTTATTTGAAGTTATTTGTTTTACTATAGCTTTTGAAAATCTTTAAATCAAGTTTATGAGAAAACAGTTTATGAGTGTAGCTCGATTAGATTTATAAGTCATTTAAAGGTCGTGCCCAGGGCAGTTATGTCATGGTTCGAAGGCGCCCTGGATTATGTCTTTATTGTGTCGATAAATTAAAGAAACTTTGGCTCCCACTTTTTGCTACTTAATAGCATTGTTTTCGATGGAAAAAAAAAACTCGAGATTAATAACTGATTTATAAAAGTTTTAAAAGATTATTATTATATTAACGTTCAGACATTTATCTCATGCCCTTTTTACTGAATTAGCAATCATACTATTTTCTTTTACATAAACCTTGTATACTGAGACAGTGATATGTAAATGAAAGTTTCAATATCGGAAATCATAATAAATTCTTAACGCCTTGAAGAAAACGGCTTAAAAGAAATATAATAAATGGCTAATAAGGGCTATAAAATTTATTTTACAGTATTTATGTGTTGCGATTACTTTGAATACTGATGATACTTGAGTATTCTAAAAAAAATATTGTAAAAAAGTGATATAACTCAATATTGAAAAACAAATTATCATTATATTAAAAAGCTAAGAATTAAGAAAAGTAAATTACTACGTATTATTTAATTATTATATTTTACGGCATTTGAATTATTTTCAATTTAAATTTGAACTTAGTATATATGCATTTTCGAAAATAAACTAATCCAACTGCGATGAGCAGAATCTTTCAGCAAATCTTAAAAATAGCTCTGACCGTTATTTATGATATACAAGCTCTGAAAGTCTCTACTAGCGAACAATTATTAAAACCTGTATGCTCGACTCAACTCGACTCATACTATCTGCCTGCTGTACTCTTCTGCCATCTTCCCACCACTCCCAGTATTCGGCGTTTAGGACACGTGTGTGTCTCTCGTAAAAGCGAGTTATCCCTCTCATCGCGCCTTATCGTTTGACTTCTCTCACACGGAAATCCTTTCACGCGGGTGGCGACGATTTAAAAACAAAAACCTCTCTTCCAGTTTCTCGGCTTGATGCGCGTTTGCACCCGTCGAATAATTAATCAGTATATTATATATACATAATATATACGCGCATTTTCACGTTCTCCCGCCCCTGTATATAATATTATATATACGTATATGTGCCATATTATACCCCCTCCATCCACCACTGCATAAAATCAAGTTTTGTTCGCATTTAAAGTTGCATGAATAACTTTTAACACATTCGTACCCCGCTCCACCGACACCGCTCACAAATCGTCGCTCTTTCCCTATATTATATTTAACGGAACTGCTCCTGCTGCTTCTACTGCTATAGCTGTTACGTCTACGGCACTTTATGGTGAATAATCATTAGGTAACAACAGATGACGTTTTGACTAAACGGAGAATACATTATCCAGAGATGCATGTTTTAACGAATTCTCAGTATATATGCTTAAAAACGGTAAATCTTTGTAGCATAAAATATATCATTCTGCGCTCGATTTCGTTTTATTATTTGGCACCAGCGATCCCGTCAAAATAAATTAGTCCCACACTAGTCGGTATTAATTATATAATGTTATGATAATACATATCGACTAAGAAATTATCATGACATGTACCTGTACATAATATAATAAATCTTTTACTACGACGTATGAGTTCACGTGGATAAAAATGTTTTCAAGAAGTGATTAAAACTAAGTGTCGTTGTATATAATATATTATTATTGCATTAAAATCTGATTAAACTACTATATCATTATTAAATAATATTGAATATTATTCGTGTAGAATTTCGAAGTAGGTTAAAGCGTTTTATTTTAATATTTGGTTAGCAAAAATATTTCGTATCGTAAACTATTTTTTGTGTACCTATGAATTATTGAATACTTAATTTTATATTATTAGACTACTCCGTACCTGTATTCTCTTTAGGTATCAATTATATTTTGAAATGACTATTTAACCAAATTAAAAGATAATAATTTATATGTTTAAAAAATTCTTTCCAACGATGCATATTCATGAAGGATAAATTATGTAGACGAGAAGTAACCGATTAGACTATAATATAACATGCAAGACATATTAATAGGGTGCCATAACTGAAAAACGTAATGCAAATAATTTGTTTGTTTCATTCATAGAATTTCTATTTATTACTTTCAATAGTTTTTACATATCTTATAGTGAATTTTTAATTGTACTTTTAAAGTATTGTAACAAGGTTTGCTTAAATATAATTAAAATTATAATGGTTTGATCGTGTGAAGGACCACCGATGTACCGACGTTCTTTAATTAACTCTTCTCGGATGTTTATTAATGCTAGTTTTATTCACATATTTCTGCGGTATACAGAAAATACTGCCTATACTCGTATATACACACACAATATATCGTAAAAAAGTTATTATTTTAAATTAGTATATTCCCTTGTGTCAGAGTCAGATTGAGTAAAGTTGCCTCGAAGGGTTTGAGTGAAAACAAAATTATTTCATGTTAGTGTTTAAACTTAAAGTGTGTCTTTAGTTTTTAATAAATTATGAATTATGGCTCAGAAGTACTTATGCATATTTAAGACTATTTATTTTAGGTTACTCAATGACTTTGTATATTTATATGGTTATACTTACTTAAATGATTTTTTCAGTAACTAAATTTAGAAAATGATTAGTTTTAAGTTAATTTTGGTAAATTTTATATTATATTAACTTAGTAATTTTACACAAATATTTGTATAATATAAGTTTTATCTTTTTTTTTTTTTAATTATTCATATAACAGTTATTTTTCAATAATATGAATTTTATAATTTATCTGTAATATTGTTTTCATTTAAAATTTTGAATAATGAACTTACAAAAAAATAATTGCACACAAATAAGTCAATACTTGAAAGTAATTTTATTATTTTTATTAACGATAGTTTAAAAATATTTACTTGATAATACATTAAATAATAGTTAAAAATCTAATATTTCTAATAATACCATGAATGAGAATTTAAATATTTAGACCAGCTTTAATCAAATAAAATCTTAGTCCAGTCAGGCTAAGGTCTTATTTTGAAGAGTTTGGTCTTTGTAGCTCTTTTCAAAATATACTGTATAACATAATATGTTATTTAATATAATGATAGTATTTATTTGATGCCAAAACTATCGGGAACTGGTATTATAGGATATCTTGAAATCAATAAAAATAGCTTAATTTTTTTTTTTTTTTTTTTAGATTTCGATTTAGATTATTTAATACATTTAGTGTCAGTACTATTGAAATTCATGGAGAATAAAAGATTCAATGACAAAAATAATTACGTACATAAAAAAAGATTTTTGATTAGCTATTATTTTTTATGTGATACGAAAAAAAATATTTATATATAATATTAATCCACCACATGAAGTGTTGGTGTTTTGTGGTTCATCAGCGTATACTATATAGGCGTGTACATGGAAAGATTTCAACCCCTGCAACAGTGATAAAATGAAACGACGAACATCATAGAGGAGGGAAAATAAAAAAGAGAAATGTTATCAGTTAAAGACTTTTTTTTCGAATTCTTTTTATGAGTCTCTCACGTTTTCCGTCTTCTCCATCATGCACAAGAATTATTACCCTTATCTAAACACGCTGTTGTCATTAGTGTGGGTGCAATTTCCGAATTTCATCTCGGTCGTGTTGTTTTTTTCGATTCTTTTAAATCGAAAGCAATTCTTACAAACTCCGCCTTTTTAGTGTAGTAAAAAATACATGGAAAACAATCACTCACACATAAAAAATAATATATATTGTCAATTGTAAATATATTTAATATGGGACTTCAAACTTCGAATTGAATATCATTATGTTAAACATATTTGCAATAATAAATAGCATTTTAAATAGTTTATTTTTAATTTAATTCACTAAATTTGTTTTGTGTGTCATTTAAAATAACTAGAATATTTTATATTGAAAAATGTCGTATTTAAATATTTGTTACTCATCGATTTGTTCAATATTTTATTAGATTTTTATACACTTATTGTACAGAAAGTGTACAAGTTGGGAAAAAGTGATTAAGTACTATGATGCTGCAGTAGCTATATTTATCGGTACTGTTGTAGTAATTGTAAAGTCATAAAACGTTTTATAGATGTTTGAAGAGATCAACGTCGTCAGCGTACGCGTTAAAGTGTCGTCAAGCGGGTAAAATGAAGAAAAACCAAAATTCAGGGAGGGGTAGCTGGTATATATATATATACAAATGGTGTTAGCCACGTAAAGACGCTTATCGAGAGTTCGGTAATCGCTTTACACAGATTTTTCGTCTTCACCTGTGCTTGTTGCCGTCGTTCGGATTATATGTGCGTCTCTATGGTTTATCAGGCCCAGTGGGTACAGCGGGCGATAAGCCAAGTAGACATCGAATTAAGAAAACGACACGTGATAAAGTACACAGATTTGGAAGAGACGACGACGAATTAGAACCTTTATTATGCTGCCGGAGTTTGTAATTTAAGTCTTTAATCCTTCGCGTATGTATATATATATATATACGTATATTTATAGGAAGAACGTTCCGGGGAGGAAGGAAGGGAGAGCGACTACGCTGTAGTATAAGACCCTTCCGGATTATGACGGCAGTTTTGTAGCCGAATTCGCCCACTCTCCGCCATGATCATATACCTTGTACGCTGCAATAAGTCTCGCGCGCGTTTATTTTAAGTTTCTCTGATAAAAACTGTTTAGCTTGTTCTTCTCTTTGTCCTGGAATTCGTTCTATGACACGCATAATATTAATTAAAATTTCATATTTTATAAAATAAAAATATACAATCTAATTTCTAGTTTAAAATAATTTATTTAATTATTTTTAAACTAAATTAATAATTATAAAAATTTTCAAGAAAAGAAACTATATTATAAATTAACTTTATTAAAGTTATACTTTTTAGTTAAATTGCTTAATATAAAAATTTGTTACTATTGTATTAAGTATTTTAGATTAGATAATGTTTATCTAAATTTTCAGTAAATTAATCATTTTAAGATTGCAATATAAATTTAAATAGAAACAAGACCAACATTTTTTAAGACACATTAACAAGTAATTTTTAATACATTTTTAATTAAATGACATAATATGTAATAAAGAGATTATAATTTATAAAGTAATACCATTAAAAATGTCGATTTATATTTTTGCACATTCAAAATCATGAAAAACAAAACAATAAAATTAAAAGTTACTAAAATTTTACAAAATGTATCATAATAAAATACTTTGTGAGACCTTACTATTTTTGGTATTTTTTTAGTAGATATTTTGATGTTTCGTTAAGTATCTATTTACAATAACTTAAAACCAGTTAACAAATATAACAAATTTTTATTTCCAAAATCATAAATTTATTGCAATTTATAAGATATTTTTAATAATTAAAATAATTTAAGTTTCTTCAATTGAAAATTGCAACTAATTGGAATTTTAATTATGAGTTTATAAATTGTTTAATTTTTACAAAAACAGTCGATATTTAAAAATAGTATTTATTTAAATATTAGGTACACACCTATACGTAAATATTTTAGTGTTTTTTCATAATTTATAGAAATTTATTAATCAAAGTTATTTCATTATAACTTATAAGTATAGCTTTTGTTATTTATTTATTAAATTTACAGGGTGACTTAAAAATATATATACATATATATTAAGTTTTTTATTTAAAATTATAATAGTAGTATGAAATTATAGTAATTTTTAATATTGCAGAATTGTGCTGTTCGTCCATTTGAATATCTTTTTATTTTTTATTTTTATTTGACTTATACAATCAATACAATATTTAGTATAATAAGCATAATAAATGGTTAGAAAGAAAACAGAATATAACAGAGGGACTTGAGTGGAGAAGTCGCCCACTAGCGACACTCCGGGAATATCTTAATGTTAAAATAAACGTTATTTTTGATGAACGTAAATGCGACGGCTGTTAAATATGGTAAGAAATGAGCATATCTCGTGTACATAGTGCTGACCGAAACAGATTTAATTCACTACTTTTCAGAAATGAGGCGCCCATGCAGCCGTAGGGATTTCCCCTTTTATGTGTTGTAGTGATTGTATACATATTATATCGTCCCTCTTTTGTCGCCCATTCGTAAATAAGCTGTAAGTATAGATAGAATTATATTATTCGTTTTACTGAAATTTATAAATATATGCATAAAGCTGATTTATATCGGTAATATATTCATGTTATTTATAAGTTTCTTTTATCGTCACAGAATATGGATTTTACGAAAAATCTTTATTGACTTTTGGCACTCAGCTGCATTAAAATCGACCGAACAAAGTTTTTAAAGTTCTCCGTATTTGTCTAATAATTAGTTAATTTTTTTATCATTCATAATTGAATAAAAGTTAATTTAGTGAATCATAGTCTTATACACGGTGGTGGGTGTTTGGATTATTTGGATTATTTGAAAACCACGTTCGACGATAAATGCTCTCTGTTAGATATTGACGGAATTCCTATGTATCCATTGTAGGTAAGAAAATGAAATTAGAAGAGTTTAAATTAGACTTTTTTATTACTTTTTTTTATCTAATCGGTATTCTGGCGGAGCAAAAAATCGACCAGTATTAGGCATATGTTTAGGTAAAAGTATATAATTTTTATCAGTCGAAGAATATGCATACGTAAAATCTTGTTTGTTGATATTTTTTGTGCGCAGTACACAATTTTTTACCAGTAAATAAATAACTTGTTTGCGTGCAATAACAATAATTGTGAAAACCCGTTAATACCCAATTTCTACTAGAAAAGTTACAACTCGTTTGCGTACATTTATTAAAATTTAAAACTTATTCTTAATTTAATTTAGACCAATATTGTAACTTTTATTACTTAATGCATGATAATAATACGATTTGTATTTTATACACGTTTAGATAATATACATATGTAGTATGTACTAATTGAATTGAGTATAATCAAGTTACAATTTTTGTCATCAATAGTTCGACTTCATTTTGAGTTATTTTAGATTTCTACATGCTTATTTTAGTTGAACGTGTGATGTTAGCGATACGTCATGACTTCATAAATAACCAATGTTCTTAGCTCTTTGTAAGATATTTTGAATTTTGGTAGATTTTTGCAATGATTTATATAAGTAAACAAGTTCTACATTTGTGTTATTTAAATGCAAGTATTAAAAATTCACGTACGCAATCGAGTTGAACATTTGTACGTAAACAAGTAGCAAAAAAAGAGTAAATTAATGTACGCAAACAGGTATCGCTCATATTGTAAATATTCAATCACACTTGACTTCAGCAAACAATTTAGGATCAATAACAAGAGTTTAAAAATGTAATTTATAATTCCACGTTTTAATAATGTTAATCGTTTAAATAAATGAGCTCGGAGTTTTGATTTCGTTATCTATAAATAATACCTTTTTTATTTGTATCAAACTCATTTATGTTTTTATTATTTTTGTAACGTTTCATAAAATATTGTGTATGTACATGTACATTATTATTAAACGCCGGTATACAACAAAAATAAAGCGGTATAATATAATAAAATCTATAAAATATTATTATATTATTATTTTTACTATTATTACCATAAGAGAGCATTGCCACACGCGTTACGATTTTTTGATTAAATAGGTAATTAATTCTGTGAATAATTACGTAGACATTTTATTAAATTATTTTGTTTGTAAAATTGTTTTAGTCTAATGAATGTTATTATTTCCATTCATGCGTTTTTTTGTTGCACTAATGATTTAATAATCTATACCTACTTTTGTTTATTGTGAGTTATTATTTATTTATTAATTTTTTTTTTTAATTACTAGTCGACATACGTAATTTGTTTTTAATTGAACCTGTCTGTACGTATAGAGGCTAAAATATCTAAATATTCATACTGCACAGTGAGTCATAAATTCCACCGTAATACAAATATTGTTGTTATTAAAAATACAAAATTGTTATCATTCAATTTTAGTATCCTTGATATCGGAAAAACTATCATTTATGATTAAAATGAAAAATATTATTTAATTTAAAAATACTATAGATAAAATAGTTTTAATATATTGCTACAACATTTTTTTTTAAGATAAAATCAAAACTTTATATAGGTGTCAAATTAATTATACCTAGTAAAATAGATTACACACACCAAATTTCATATTAATTTATTTCACACTTTTCAATTATTTACTCCATACTCAACATTATTGTGTTGTATTCTCTTATTAATCTTCACAACGTTAGTTTCATTTAATTTGGACACGTGAGTTTTTGTGGATCCAATAACGTGAAATGTTGGCAGAAAATTTTTAGTTTATTTTTATATTTTATGATGTAATATTACGTTTGCGGTGTGATTGACGGAAATTTGGTTGGCGTGTGGTAGTAGGTTTATAGGTCCTGTTTTCTATATTAGTATTAATTTGCGTATACAGTGGGAGAGGAGCTAATGAATTGAAGTTTCCCTCTCATTGCTTGTTTTATTATTATTTTATTTTTATTCCACGTACGTCACTGATTGTTATAATATTGGTCTTCCCAAGAAGCGGGTTTTATATTTAAGATAAAAAACAGAAAACAGCAAAGTCATGCGGAAAACGAATTGTGTAACGAACGCTAAGTATTTATAAAACATTTGTCAGTGTATTTTTGAGGGTGATGTAAGGGGTGGGTTATTATTTATTTATTTTTTTTTTTTGTCATACAAACATACATGAACATGTAGCGAAAAAAATAATAAAATGAGAAATCTTCTCGGTCGTGTTATTATGCGAGTGGCGGAAAAGGTTATGTATTTTTTTTTATCGTTTCGTTGCATGGAAAACGGTAACATTGCGTTTGCCCGATTTGACAATCGTTTCATATTAGTGGTGCGGGGAAATACCGTAAAATTAGCTCTCGCGAGTTGCCAGTGACAATTCAATTACGTATAAACCATCCACCCGGCTACCGTTGCCGCCCCTCGATTATCACTCTTGTCGGTCGGTGGGCTCGTTTTTTCCACCTGTCTGAACCGATTATCGCACACACAACGCACACGCGACGAGCGCGCTCGCCGACGACGACGTTCACACAAGCCCCAGCGAGGGTCCTTTTCGTGTCTGACCCCGGACGGATGGACGCGTGCGGGACACCACACCGCATCCGCCTGGCAGTTTACGTTATCCGACCGCAACATCTCTACGGTCGTCGCCACAGCCTCCGTAAATATTCTATTAACGGCATTCACACGACTTGCAAACACGCGACACTCTAAATTTAATAGGCGTAGTATAAAATATGTGTCTCACTGCGTTGTTTGTCAGTCGTTAATAGTTTTTTTTCTTGTGTTTAGATAAAGTAAAAGATACTTCACCCGAGGTATAAAAAAACAACAATAATTGTTCTTTTCGCTTGTAGCATATGTATGTTTTTTCAGGTTAGAAAAATTGAATAGTTTTCCTTTTCATAACAGTAAAGAACTTTGAAAATTCAGTAAAATTTAAAATCATTCACTGCATAATGTACGTATTTGATTAAATAACGAATAAGAAAGAATTTACTGTGTTGGAATTTCTCGTACTAATGAAGGAATCTATTTTTATTTTGAAAGTTCACACTACGAATTTACTATAGATTGGTCAATATTATGATGGTTGGTGCATATAATACTAAACAAATTATTTAATAAGTAAAGTAGTTATAAATAATGAAAAGAAAAAAAAGGTTTGTATCTTCTAGATAAAGCTTTTTTTGTAAATTACATGTACATATTTATTTTGTTTAAAATGTAAATTAATATATTAATATTTTTTGTAGAAAAAATCCATTAGATTTCTACTGAATGACTCATAATGATAATAATAATAATGACATTATCATGACATAAAAATAAAAGGGAGGGTTGAAGATGGTAAAATGATGACTATGTGTGCTTAAGTGCAGGGGAAGAAAAAGATAAGTTCTTGATTAATGACACCATCATGAAACTTGAATTTTTTTCAGTTCAAAAAACCACCGTTATTCACATTAATTAATAGTATTTAAAAATATTTTTATAACAAAAGAAGATTTTGTAAACAGTTTTCTTTAAATAACATTAGTAGGGTATTTTTAAACCATCCATAATATTAAAATTTAATGATTGAGAATGATGATATTTTACATTTTTGCATACAATTAAATCCACCATCATAGTATTTTAGTATATACTTCTATAAAATATTTTTAAGCAGGCTTTTTATAAAACAAATTTTAAACATTGTCAAAAAGATATCGTACTTAAGCATAAATTATTAATTAATACAAATTATTGATTAATATCTTCTTAATAATAATAATATCAAGATTGTATTTAAATTATTTTATTATAATTTATTACTTATAAGCATGACAAATAAACATCTTTGAGCCAAAAATAAAATGATTTGTTGGTACAACTTATAGTATGAATAATATACACAACATTCCTAGATATTTTAATAACATTAGTATTTAGTAAAAATATTAACATTTTTATTTGTTTGAATGCCAAATAATTAACGCATAATGTTCTTTTCATGATAATTTAGAGCACAGACTATGGAAGGAAAAAACACTTAACTTCTACGACTAATAGAACTCAATATATCGATTCAATGACGATGATGTGAAATTATATTGAAACTAACATTAAATCGTTCTCGGGAATTTAAAATTTGTTAACAATCGTACACCTTAATCCCACCCAGCGACGGCTACACTGAAACTACAGAATGGACGATTGACAAATAGTGTTTGTATTGTTGATATTAAACGGGTAAACTAATAGCCCAGGGGAAATATCATTCGATTTTTATATCAAGTTTTAATATAGTATATTGTACCCAGTACGGTGTTCGTCCGCGTATAGTCCCCTTATTGATATAGCTAAAGCGATAAAAAGTTAGGTAGTTATAGGAGTTTCTAATTTCCGTTATGACGTTTTGTTCAGAGTAGGTATTATTTATGATAACAGCCAGAATAAAGTTTTATTTTAGTTAAAATATTAGATAATTCCTATTATTTTATTACACGGTCGATATTAAGTCAACTACTCAATGAGTTTAAAAGTTATTTGAAAATGTTGTCTAGTGGGGCATATTTAAGATGATCGATTTTTAAAAGTGAACCTTGGTTATCTTACGTATTTTTATTTTATAATTGTATTTATGCAGAAATGAAATCTATAAGTGAACAATATCAAACTAATATAACTTTTAAAGAAACATTCAAGTATAGTTGATCAATTTAGGCTTCGATGGGAGCTCTTCATATCAGAAGTCGTAGTTTATCGATTCGAAAAAGGCAACAAACTAAGTTAGTATAAGTTTATGTAAGCGAAGAAGGGGACCAATATTATGTATCTACGATCATTTATACCTTTAAATAGCTGCAGATATAATTTATAACTATAAACAATTAACTAACCTATTCGTTTAAAATCCGGTTTTAATAAATTTAAATTTTCAGGAAAATATTAAAGTTATTAAACCATAGATTTTTTTTTTTTAAATATGGTTTATAGTTATATGACTTCAATTCGTTTAAAAAAAAATGTTAATACTATTTGAGATACTTTTAAAAGAATCATATTATATTATGATACGAAAACTAATACGAAATAATGAACTGCGCAATCGGTATAGCAGATTATGCATTTTATTCTATAATATTATGTACCCCTTTGTGCAGTCCAAGACGGTAGACGGGCAAAAACGAACTGCAGTGCATAACCACTTCACGTTAAACCTTCTTTTTTTTTATTTAAGTACTACACCAAGTGCATTAAATATACTACATGCACGCATGTAGTTAATAATAATTATGACTGTAATTTACATCGATACCTAATTACAGATATATCGGTGCAGTAGCAGCAGGGTTCGGTAACGCTCACTGTTTTCGCGGTGAATTATTTTTTATCATCGGATGGGGTTTTATATGTTGTATACATAGAATAACGTTCGAGTCTCGAGTGGTATGGATCGAGGGCGACTACGGCAGTGTATCGTCGTTTTGAAATATAATATCCACCGTGACAAGGTGGTGTATAAATGTATGTGTATAGTGCAAGAGAGGCGAACAGCCGAAGTGGCAGTGAGAGGGTACGGACGGATGTATTATACGGACGGACGGACGGACGGACGGACGAAGCGCTGATGGAATGCCCGCGTGGCGGAATAAAAGGAATCGTTTACACAGGGTTTACCGAATCTGGGGATGAAATTTAATTAATCTGCTGGCAGTGTGCGTGCTTACGTGTGTGTACGACGAGCACTACACAGTAGTATGACCAGCCACCCCCGCACGTACATCTGGTGTGTGTGTGTGTGTGTGTGTGTGCGTGTGTGTGTATTAATTAATTGGAGTGAAAGGGAATAAAGAGCCGCTGCTTCTGCTGTGACAATGCCGGGCAATGCGAATATTACAATATTGTAGCACAGCTACCCCTTTAGGCGTTACGGGGTGGAATATCGTTGCAAGTGATGTATATATATATGAGTTATTGTTTTCTCATAATTGCCACTTCCACTGCCGCCGTCACTGTCGCTACAGTCATTGCGATTATTATACGCACGCTCACATATTGAACGTTAACTATAATATATATATATATATATATATATATTGTATATTATGTATGTGTCACATGTCAATTAGCCACGCACATGTTGCCATATATTCCACTATCGATGTAATAATATGTGTACATGTGCTGCGTTCGTATCATCGTGGACAATATATTTAATTGCTAATTCCAATAACACTATTATTATTATTATTGCATTCGTCATGTATAATATAATTTAACTATACTAATTATTTTTTGTCTAGATTCATTTTATTATTTTTCTTATTAGAACATTTTTATGCACTGTTTAAAAAAAACATTATATATTTTACTTTTTTTGGTAACGCCTAATCCTAACACACTATTATTGTGCACATAATATAAGTACGTAAATAAACGTATAAAATAGTTTAAAGTTTTCGTACAAAATGTGTAATATATATACATATTATATTTTGCAATTTATGTGGTTAAAAATTGTTGTTGTTTTTTTCAGTTGGATAACGATTTTTTCTTCTTTGTTATAAATCATTTGAAAGTAAACTTTTTCATGTCTCATGGTCCTCGATGAAAGTTTGAAAATTCACCGACATTTTTTGTATTTGATCTATACATAAATAAATATATACTCGTTTATCTCTCTAAGTTTTCAACTGCGATATGTGATGTATTTGTCACAGCAGACTTACCTACTACAATAATAATAATAATATAGGTATCGAAACATTGATATTACTGAAAATTTAAGTTATTTACGAAACGTCAGGAATTATACAATCATTAAACGTCAAGCATTATATCGCGTCTATATATTACATGTACAAATGAGCGAATTATAATATGTGGAATGTTATTTTATGGGTATAAACTCCGGAGCTACGAATATTAACTACTTGTTCTTGGATTTCATCAAACGTGTGGTAATTCTTCAACATTAATATTGTCCGACTCGCTTAATACGAATAATTTGTTTGCGGGCGGGTTAGAACGTTTAATCGTGGATCACCATTACGAGTTTCTCTCCTGTATCGGGTTGTATCCTAGAGCTGTTTGGATAAGTAATTGCAGCGGATTAGACGTAAGGCATGAGGGCGATGGACCCCGTACCAGTAAATATACACTGCTGCTGTTAATGCTACAGCGAGGGATACTTTGGCCGGCAAGTTTTAAATTCTTTGCTTTGTGAGACTTCCGCACCCTCGATAAATTACAGTGAGAGTACGGCACGTAACAATAATAATATGACAGGTAGCTACTATTAATTATATAATTTCATGACTGAACAAAACGGTATTCTTATGGTTCATTACCTGTGATTGCACTGTTGGCACGCAAAACACTCTAAGTGATACACGTTACTGCGGGCTCTCATAACCATCTCGAACGCCGGTATGTCCTTGAAACAAGCCGCGCACATGCCCTTATTGCCAAACATCCTGTAAAACCTGTCAATCAGTAATAGCATCATACGGTGTGCGATGTATTCGCCAATAAATACCTGAAATAATCCTTCTTGCATAATATCATGTTTGCCTTGGTGTATAACGTCGATCCGACTTCGCCCAGTCTACACCCACAACATCCACACATTAAACAGTCTTCGTGCCAAAACAAATCCAGTGCCTTCAACAGAAATCTATCAAAAAAAAAAAAAAAAAAATGTGTACACTGTACTGCAGTATTTGATCACTGAACATTTTGTATCGCATCGCATATTATATGATCAATACACTAATAAGAGCAGATAGCCGTCTTTTGTTTATAAATTAAAATACATTGTGACTGAGTCTTTCTAAAATATACGTAGTGTGACATACCTATCGGTTATGTGTTTTCCACATCCGGCACACTCTTGGCCTCCCGTCGATGCCGAAGCACCAACATTGGCACTCGATTTGGTAGCTGTGCTGGCTGCTACTTGACTGGCTTTAACGTCCATTGTCATCTTGCTTCTAAAAATAAGCAAAACAAAAATACAATTAAAAAATATAAATCACACAATTTATTACTCAGAAGAATAGTTAAGACCTTGTGGATGTGTAATTTCCATTTTAAAAATACATATAGTTTTGACGATACTAAGTTTCAACATACAGGTACATACTGCAAAGTTTACTTACGCAAATATACATAGACTTTCCGGAAAGTTTTATAAAAAATACCGCGATATCCGACAATACTATAAGAGATCGTGTTCGAATGGCTCGGTTTATGAGTTTTTGGGGGCTTAAAATGCAGTAACAAATATTATATATCCAGTTGGCTGTGGCCGCTATAAAGTTCACCCCGCAGACACCACATAGATTTTTCTTTTTCTTTAGAACCTAGACGTAAAGAGTTTTTTTCACGTTTTTATAGGCTTTATGACATATATATATATATCGTGGAGTATGGTGGTTTTTACTTTTCTTTTTATTTTACGATCGAATCAAAAAAACCCAACGTCCCTATTTTTTTTTTTTTTTTTTTGTTTTGCTTAAAGACCGAAAGACATTTGGTATGCCGAGTTTGACGTGAAACATTAAGAACAATATCAAATAACGTTTTTTTTTTCGAAGGGAAGGGAGACAAAAATATGGAATTTCTTTCGAAAGACAACTTTAATGCGTTTAAGTGTCCTTATTTAGTATTCAGCCGGAAGACCTGTTGTTGCCGGCAAGATAAAAGCTCTGTTCGGAATATCAAAGCACAAATATTGTAAGGGGATGTAAAAAAGTTTGTAGTAATGGAGAAGGGGAATTATATTATTTTTCTTATTATGAAAAGTACGATGTGCGATAACTGTGACAAATTAGGGGGTTGTATTTTTATTTTTTAAATAGATGCGATTTGTGTCAAGACATCTTACGAATGTTAAATTCACAATAATGTATACAAACAACAAAAAAGTCTCTCAAAATGTGCAGGTTAAGTGTGTCGGAATAAACAAAACAATACAGATTTTAAAATAAATAACGTTAAATGTAATTTTTAAATGACGACTGAAAAAGGTTTTATACATTTGAGCTTGGTTCACCTTAAATATACTGCACTTATATTATATTATGCCTATGCATAATGTATTTAGGACAAATTTTACAGTACCTATCTATAAATATTATTTTTCATAACAGACATTTACGTTGAAAATCAATTTTCCATAGGAAATATTATTTTATTAATGTGATCAATGTTCTTTTCAAATAAAGTATAACAATAACATATTATTATACGTAATTTTATACACGAATAAACTAGGTATTCAGTCTTTGAGCGTATAGAAATGAACATTATAATACAGCATATTGAACCCTCAATAGAATAGCCATCACTGTAATGATTTTAGTAATTTATTCAATTTAATTATTATATGATCGATTATAATGAAATCATCATTATTAAATTGCCAAATTTTATATAAATGAAATTATTTTTGGTGTGTGGTTTTATTATCAAAGGATATTCCGCGTTTATATTATGTATATAATCGGTCTGTGGTTTTAAACTAAAAACGATTTATCTACAGTTAGATTAATCTATATACAATATAACAACTAAGCGTTGCATTAATGTAAAAACAATTTTTTTTTCATTGAGGGGATCGATTTTCTTTCTCCTGCAGTAGCCCCAAAGGCGAGTAGAGTTGTAGTGGACATTTGGAATTCTGACAGTCCCGCGCTTGAGAGCGGCAACGACTGCAGTGCTCGCCGTGCACAGGTGTATTCTGCAACTGCCGCTCTCGGATCGTTGGGAAGCATGACACGACGTGTTGTTGATTTATGCACACCAGACGGTTGTCATGTGGTGAAATCCGATGGTCATTTTTCACTTAATCCTCGACGCGTGTTATTGAGTGAACTTTTATAATATTTCGTTTATTTTTTTCTATACACAAAGCCACATGGACATATAGTTGTCAGGCGTTTCCGATCGCAACGAATCAATCAAACGCCGGCAAAGAGCGCGCATACGGCTGTCTGCACGATTTTATCGCCTCGAAATATTATTTTATAATATATTATATTTAATATATATATTAATATATAATTCATGTGGTTTGATTAATTACATTTAAACAGTGAGTTGTAGTGTTTTGGTATATTGTGTTGCAAAAACGCGACAGAACCCAGAAACGTATAAACATTATTGTAGCGGAGACGACAAGCGTGAATAGAAATCGAAATGTATATGTTTTTGTTTTATCCCTACAGCCACTGTAGCGGCGTTTATGGACCAATTTATCAAGCCAATAATAGTATATATATATACTACTGCGGAGCGATGAGAGGTATGGGCGCCGCCGCCGACAACTACATATAAATGCATAATAATAATATCATTGTTGTTTGTGGGGGGGGGGGGAGCGATCGTGGTGAAATGGTGGCGGTGGGGAGGGTGGGGATGAAATTGTTAATCCGACGGCCTCGGTCGTAAAGATGATAGCAGTCGTAATGCTGTGGAGACGTTTTTAATTAGCTTAAAATAATTGCATGTACTTAAGTTGTTTAACCGATCAATACTGCATTTCTCGACTGTGTTAAATTTGAGGCGTGTTCCAAAAGGGCTATATACCAATTATAATTTAAATTCATCGTAATGCTGTAATTTAAAAAAAAAAAACCGATTTCTTGCTGAAAAATACAGCTATTGTACATTATAGTTTAAAACTAATGATGAGGCTGATAAATAATTAGCGAACGTTTGTGAATATCTGATATTGTGTTTGTTAATAATGTATCATAAATAATAATATCGAAGCGATGAAGCGTATAGTTTATTTGAATATATCATCCAAAACCTTGAAGTACCGGTTGATTATTTCAATCAAGCCTGTTGCCTGCATGTAAAATTAGTTTTAAATAGGTATAAAAAATCAATACGCAGAAAATTGTACTTAAAAATGATTTCAATACGAGATAAAGCCGTCCCCTTCAAAAGTGATAATGATTTATTTATAATAAATAGTATAGTATACAATGAAAATTGGTTATAACAAACTTATAGGAGAATGTTAATTTGTTTTAACCTATTATTTCTTGTAAGCGACTTTTTTTTTTTTTATACATATATGTCATTGTATAGTTTTTGATTTTTTTATTGTTCAATTATACATATTATATACATGTCACAATTTTTTTTTTTTTTAAATCAAAAACCTTTTAAAAATTTAGATGTCAATTATTTTGTTAAAAAAATAAATACAATAAATATGCCACGATTAAATTAATGAAATTATTCTGTACATTTTTAATTCAAAATAATACTTGTAATAAAATAATATAATTAAATTATAGGTACAGAAGTTGTCATTGTTGTAAACTTGTAACTGATATTAGATTAAATTATATCTGAAATCTCATTTGTACAAGATAATTTAACCAATATTCATTGTATAATTACTATTATACGTATACGATACTTATATACATAATATATAAGTATTTTTTTCCTATTTAACCAACTGCAGAGGAAGCTTTGTGTAAGCAACATATATTACACTAAATTTGTGATATTTCTGATTTCATGAAATTGTGAGAGAAATTTATGAAAAAATTTGTCATGAAACCAGTAATGCTGTTGCCAAATAAGTGAAATTGATGTGATAGTTTCATATGTACAATGTTACATAAAATACACCATGGATTCGCAGAGAAAAGTAATATTAAGGTAGATTGTGGATAATCATTAACTGTTAATATAGATGTACTGTAGAATAGTGTGAAAAGATTCATGGTATAAAGTATTAACGTTTACAACTTGAAGTTGTATTTAAGTATAATAATTATACTCAAATTATTTTAAATTTAATAATACAGCGGTGACAGGTATACCATACACACACACACACACGTACATTTTAATATTTATATATATGTAAATAATGAATATGCCAGTAGAGTGTAAAACATATGTCTTATGATATAATTTATGATACGAGAAAATCGGGTGTTATTGTTACGTTAAAATATTATATAAGTATTATAATTTTCGCACTCGATCATAAGCCATCAACGGTGGTTTTGAACAAAAAGGATAATATATAATTTACAAAAGATTATACGGTAAAGTGAACAGTGCACCGTGGATAAGCTATTGCCCCCGGTAGATTGTCGCACTCGACAGAGCCAAAGGGGTGTAAATGTGTTAGTACACAAAAGTGAGCGACGGCGCACGACATTCGAACAACGCCGTAATATTATCATAGGTACATAGTATAAATATATATATATATATATATACATAGTTTGTAAACTCTCTCTTCCTCTCTCTCTCAAGTTCAAAAACGTAAATTAAATTACATCCACCGTTTTTGGAATAGTAACAAAAACACTTCATTAGCACACACCCTCACTCCGTCATCTTTACGCGTTAATACACGTGATATTATATTTATTTATCAGTATTATATACTCAGGAACATTTACACACGAGCATCCGGCCGTTAGCGTAGAATATAATTAATTAAAACTATATATAGACGCGTGTAGGTAGTTTTGCAAGTATAAAATAATATATATTGTATAGTGTATACGAGTATTGTGTTGTGTAGATATATTTGTACGCCGTCACCGCTCTAGTCGCGGTTAAATCTTGTTTTTTTTTTTTGCGTTCGTTAAAAGTGACGTGATTTTGTACGACACGACTTGTGTGAAGGGGTTCGTTGACGTCGGCGGTGTATATGTTGTATTAATTATATTATTATTACGATTATCATGATATTATATTTTATAATATTATATAAGAGCGAATTATCAGTTTATTAGATAACGCGCGTTGGGTATGAATTTTAGCCAGTGGAAAATAATACTAACAAAACAGAGTGTGTGTGTAAGAGTGTGTTATCCATCGTCTCTCTCTATCTCTCTCGAAACTGACAGCCGGGTGTGGAGCTCGTGTTGGTGGAGTGATGGGCGGTGAAGGTAAGTGCGTTCGCTGAGAATTGCAATATTATATGTGTATATGCCTGTGTGTGTTTATGAGTATATATTGCGTATACCGTACGCGCACAAAGAAAATACACGTTTTGCCGCCGGTGTGTTGTTCAAAGCTCAAAAATGTTTTAATTAGCGTTGTAAACGATGTCGACGATGAGGATGACGCCGGTCCCATCCCTAATAACTATTTGCTACTGCTACAACGGTCTCGTAACATAACCGTCGAGGGTGCAGATACACGTATGAATATAAAATGTAGAATGAGGATACACGCCGTGTTCCTCGATCGAGGTATACGTTTTCGTCGACTTCTCGATTATTTTTTTTTTTTTATTTAAAACCGAATAAAAAAATGATTGTAATGACAATGCATGATAAAATATATTATACCCCTTGATAACATCACTTACGTTTAAAACATTTCTGAGAGTTTTTATCGGTTCGATGTTTATTATTAGTTATCGTATAATATATTTTAAGTGTTACGAAGAGCTGCACGTCATCAAATAATCACTTATTTTAATGAATATTAGTCCTAGTTAGTATACTATATCCAATGATCTACATACGTCAGTATAATTAGTTAGAGAAAGATAGTTAAATCTAAACATTTTACAATTATCAACATATATCATGTCTGATTACATAAAAACAGGGGCAACAAATCATATTAAAATATACCTCTTTTGTCGGTAACTTTTCGGATGGGTATTCCGGAAGATTTCAATAAATTTCTAATATGACGTGATCCGTTGTCTACAATCTTTGTTGTGTGCAATAATTAACAAATACAAGTTGATAAATGTAAAATTTCCTGTCAATCAATTTTACGCCTAGTGATAATTATGTATGTTAATACATACCGCGATTCATGTGAATTAGGCGAATATTTTATTTTCAATATTTTCCGTTGCTTAGTTTTAGAAAATTACATTCAATATTTTTATTATTATTTATGATTTTAACTTGTGACCTATAGTATGATGATATTCCGACTTTACAGTTATTGGAAATGTACTTAACAAAGCATAGTTACTACTTCCGATTCAACGAATTTTGTACAATTGCACAATATTGTGCGTGTTTTCCGATAAATATACACTCCACGCTGTCTATCAAAGTAAGACCCCGTAAGAAATGTTCATTATTTATAGATTTGCTATAGAGATAGACAGTTTTATACATCATATCTTTGATTGATATTTAAAAATGTTTATATTTGCACAATGTCTGTGCAGTGAGTGTTTATTATGTTATGTAGATTTGTAAAATCTAAGTACATCCTCGGAATACGGTATCACCATCCGATATTATTTAGTATAACATTTAATTAGAATATACGATAATTTGCTTTATTTTATTTCATTATTATTATTATTAAGAGGGTTTGTATAATAAATATTCTCGTCTAAGAATATACAAATCTACTGATCATCGTCTCAATGTTGTGAAAATAATATTTTGTCCTAAACGGTCTTTGTTCCATACCATACGTTGGAATAAATTTCTTGTGATACAACTTGTAACAAATAGTACTCCATATGATTATATTATTAATAACTCTTCACTCATTCATTTGTCCGATGCCGCAATACGGCGATATAAACGTATTTTGAGTTCAAACATTACCTCGGCCGCGAGCCATCGTTTGCTGCCTGTCCAAGAAAATTAATCCGAACAGCGAACACCCTGAGGGGGTTAGAAATGTGCGTTTCTCTAAAGACATTGTCGCCGACGTCTACCACTAATAGCAACAATCCTTATCACGTGTATTTACGTTGGTTTAATTATGTGTGCCAGTGTGTGTGTATGTGTATGAAGTTTTGCGCTGTGTCCCCGGGGGTTTCTCCCACGGAGAGATTGCTAAACAACAAAGTTATGTGCTCGGGATTTACTTGACCGTGTTCAAAAGCATTATTACATCAGAGAGTATAAATTCCAAAATTCATCGTTCAGAATCATGCAGCAGCAGAACCCTTCACTTCATCTCCTATATAATCGAGTGCCACACTGCGTGTCTCTACAACCAAGGCAGGCGAGTGACAGCCAACCAACCCCTTTTGCCACCGAGGCCAAGTCATAGTAGAGTTTGCTTTCTGAATTCTTGGAATTATATAGGACACAAATAATGTTTGTAACCCATGCCTCAGACTATAGGTTGGTATACGATTTTTGCCTGTAATAAATGCATATATATTATATATATATATATATAATTATTATACATTTATACAAATTTATTTCATATATATAAATTATGCAATAATATTCGATAGTATAATTTAAACATTATGATAAGTCATTTAAAAAAAATAACTCGTATTGTCTTAAGGGAAGACAAATTAAAGATATAATTTCAAAGATGTCTTTATAAATAGTTTAAACGGCACTACAATAATTTATTAGAACTTTTATAAAATGTAGTGTATATTTATATAAAAACAAAAAATAAATAGTATGATATACATTTAGAGAGTTAAAAAACAGTGTTTTAAGAAAAAAATATTTCTAATTTAACTTTAGTGTAGAGTGGTTATTATTAAGCCTGAAAGATTAATTAAAAAAAGTTGTTCGTTTAATTTTTACAATCTGTTGTTAAGACAATACTATGTATATAAAAAAAAATATTTACTTTATTTGCGAACTGTAATATATACATACACTTTTTTTGTTTCTGTAATAATGCTCTTTTCCAAGTTATTACGTAATTATTTGGTAAAATAAATAATAAAAAAGAAAAATATGCCGTTGTTTACTCGTTAAAAAAATACAAAATTATATTATAATAAACGAAACGGTGCGGTGTAGGGGAAAACATAGACTGCGACTTTAACAGGTAATTAGATTTCTTTGGTGAATTAACTCAACGAGCCAAGATTGCGGGAATTCAACCCCCCAAAAAATGTTGAAAACTACTTGTGTGAGGGTGATGTAGGGTGAAAAAACGGTCGTTTGTCTTGAACGGCTGGTTACGTCGCTAAGTAAAGAACGTTAAAAAAAAAGTGGAAAAAAAAGATGGAAACCTAACCTTTTGTTGCGGCCGAGACTTGTTTATATATATTAAAATTAAATAACCAACGCGTACGAGGGAAACAGCGTTAGGCCAGTTTTCCCAGTATTTTTTCTATTGCCTTTTCCTTGATCTTTGTACAATGGTGTCAGAAATGTTCCGTATATTAATACAATAAGTAATATCTAGTATCTACAGATGGAGAGATAACTTCGCTGTAATTGAGTGAAATAGCTATTATTTCCGAGAGCTGCGAGCAGTTGATTTAGTGTACGAGCGGTGTCTTTAGAGTTGTCATTATATATATATACATACATACATTTCTATGTGTAGCTATATTAAGTGGCGTCATGCTCGACGCCATACTAAAAGGAAAGTAACGCAATGATTTTTTCCTTAGTATAATCGATTAAAGTTTTTAAAAACTACGCACTAGAATTCCGGTCCTTTGCTGCAATACCTTCAGGGGCTGTTGTTACTTCGCCATTTCCGTCGTAGCCGTAGGTACGTAGGTTATTGTACGCGCACGGCCGCCTTCTGTCATTAGATCGTTACGCAGTTTTACTGTAGGTATAAAGGCCGCGGTGCCGGTAAACGCACCCTGGGGAACGATCAAGTGACGATCTTCTTCGTTCGCAGCGGTCGCTGCGAACGATTGTAATAAATAATATATACGTTGTCGTTACGATCGACAAAATCTCTCGTGTATTATCACCCCCCCCCCCCAACCGTAAATACGTATACTGCAATAAACATGGTTATGGGTTATTTATACAATAAGCAGTACGGCGAAATTAGACAACAGAGTCTTATTTATTTACTGTTAATGTTGGTGGAAGAAATTATTTCAATGCATTTCGATCTCTTGATCTCTGTCATCTAACATTTTTTCTTTAATATAATAACGTATCTTAGTTTAAAATGCGACCTAACCTACTAACATTTGAGATTAAAACTCAATTAATTCATGATATGAAAATTCGATGTTTTAAAAATTTAAACGCAAATTGGTCAAATTTTAATAAAATATTTACAATTTTTTGGGATTTGTACAAATTTTGTTAATAATAATTATTGAAGTTTATATACACTTATTTAAATAAATTGCGTCTATAAACTTAAAATATTTTTATATATTTATAAGAAAAACTTATTAAATGTCTTGTATTTAATGTTTAATTATTTTAATCAAACAAATAATTTTTTATCGACATTTATATAAAAAAATTCAAAGTATATAAATAGCAACATATTTTTAAAATTATATCAAGAATACAAAATGATTATATAAACATTTGGAAGATATTTTAATTATCTTTATTTATTTATTTTTGAATAACAGCAAAACACAAAGTTAATTTTGTTAAAAACTGGATTTGTGTAAAAATATATATTTATTTTTCCTTGATATATTTTTTTTTTGTTCTTCCAAGTTATTTTGAAAAATACTAAATATTTTTAATTTCAAATTTTTTAAGTATAAACTATAATTCCAATGATACATCTAAAATTACTCTCTTATTTGAAAATTGTTGACTACTTATTGTGTAGGTTAACGTTATTATATACAAAAACAATAGCACATACATTCATCACTCTGTTCTGAATCTTAAATATTAAACTAATGGAACATTCTAAGGTCTAAATCAGTCATTTTTTGAAATGATAGGATAATATTTCATTTACAAATGAAATAAATATTAAAGAAAATCCGGTTTTAGAAAATATAGATTTGTATAATAATAATTGATACTGTTTATAATTTATTAATGAATTGAGAGTGTAAGTTATACCTAATTGGATATATACGTACTTAATTATTTGAACTAAAAATGTTTTTTTTGAAGCAAAAGTATTGACGATTTTTAACAGAATTTTCTACTGATAGAACACAGCCAGAGTGAGTCTTTATTATTTTTATCAAAAATCGGATGGGCATTGGCTCCATAAATATCTATGTCATAGTCTAAGGTGGTTTTTGTAGCTCCATGATTGTAATTAACGTGACGTCATCTATTATTATACGGGTTGGTTTTCAGTTGTATATTATAATTATTATAAACTGTAGGCTGTTGTTCTAAAATTCAAACTATGATCGAGTTTTACAGGTGTTGTATAATATTATATATTAGAAATTCGAAAATACGGATCGATGGTAGTACCTTTATAATTTGTATTTTTTGCTGACAATAATATTATCAACAGACATATTAGTATTATATACTGTATAATACAGTATAGTTTGGAAAAATCCGTACTACTCGTACTAGGATATTGTATTAGTCATATTTCATAACGCCACACGTACTTGTAATGAATATACGATAATTGTCTCTGTGTGTGCTATAAAAAGTGTTAAACTAAAAAAAATGAAGAATAAATAAATGTAGAATTGTAGCTATATTACGAACGTCGTTTCAATCATGCTTTTATTTAGTAGTGTAAATTGAAAATTGGTACTTTTTTAAAAACTTTTGTTAGTATTAGCTTTTTTATTTCATAGTTTACATTGGGCTTTTAGCGTTTGATAATTATTAACAATGGCGTTACCGTATTATACCTACGTATCGAACAACAATATTTTCTTAAAATATATCGACATTTTTTCTATTCTTATTTAATTGTATTCACAAATGTATTCTTAAAAAATGATTTTTTTCCTTAGATGGAACAAGTAGTATTATAATATTATAAACATTTTTATCGTTGCAATATTATGTTATCGTCGTTATTGGTATATGTATTAAATCCTTCCTATTCATGACAAAATGTCAACTATAGATATATTATAATTAAATTTGTTCATAGAGACGTTAACAGTGTTTTCAATTTGCATTGGAAATAATATCATCCACTCGTGATGTAATTAAAACATTCGGGAGGGCTTTGATAACCATTTATTAAACCGTATTATTTTATTGTAGCACCGTCGTTGGTAATTTTTGTACAGTATTTAATAATTAATTTTTGAACTGTCGGTTGCATTGACATATTCTACAATATTATTTTGAATATATATAGTACATCAACGGTTGGTTGTGACATATCCGATTAATTAAAGTCTATAATGGCAATTATAATTATTGTTTTATTCAGTCTATTCATTTGGAAAAAAAAGTATAATGAAATGGTTTCACAGAGGATTTTAAATTATATTTTATTCGGAAAAATTGAAATATAAATATTAAAATGGCTAGACGTTTTGTTTTTTGTTAGTTTAATATAAATAAATATACAATATATATATTGTATAGGTAATACACTGACGTAGTTTTTAATTATATTAATTTTATGTATTATTTCATCATATGAATGTAATAATATTATTTTTTATGTTAATCATTCATGTACTAAATAAAAAAAAATAAAAAAAATACCTATTAAATTATTTGAAAAATAAATTTATCATTAAAAGTATATTTGTGGACAGTGTGATGCAATGGTCACACAGCTGGTCATGACGCGTGCCTTCGTTCCGATCATTTCACCCTACCCTGCGGGATAAACTCCACTGGGAGTGACGTCCATATAAGTAAAAAATTATCTTCTTAGAGGAGGGGATAGCTGTGTGTTAGATATACTATACTGTTGCCAAGTGAAAATACATTGATAAAAATCGATAAGGTCATTTCAATGAACTAATATAAAAAAAAAAAAAAATAATAAAATAAAAGTAATGTGTCTCGGTGCAAACCCAATTGGACTTAACCATCACACCGATGAGACCACTGCACTGTCGTATTATAGTCATATATCACAACTACCACATCATCTAATAATAATAATCTAAGCAACCCGGCTGTTATCGCAATAATATATGCACATATGCTGTCGGTATTTATAAATTAATATGCATATTATTGCATATAGGTTAGATAAATATACCTATGTATTATGTGTTATAATATAATATAAACTTATATCGGCTTACCCTGTACGATGAGTCTCGACCACCTCTTCCGCTGTTATTTGTACCCTAAACCACGATGTATAATATATAGAGTTGGGCCAAAGTCAGTTCTGGGGTAAGGGTTGAGAAGAAGTGGATAGTTGGGCAACGGTCAGCGACAATATAATTGAGTTAGTGCAGCCGGGATGAGTTAGTGAACTGTCCGTCGCAAACGGCCATCGTCCGTTTTTGGGACACCGCAACAACCGATTAAGCAACAGCCGCACGCGATTTATTACGTCGCCGATGTGAATAATTAAAACGTTACTTGGAGATCGGTAAAGCTGTACAGAAGAGGAGAAGGACTAACAGAGGTCGGCCGTTAGGCGGTAACTGACGGGTCGGGTGAAGGATCCAGTTCCACCACGAGACGTATAAATTTTCGAGCAACGGAATAAAATGCTTTATATCCATGACATAATTATATATACATACGTATATTTATATTACAGGGTTTGATGGCAATGATTATGGTGAACAGTGGTGAAGAAAAACAAAGGCTTGTTAAATTCTACTGAGAACTATTTAGTATAATATAAAATGTATTACATTTTTGTGTGTAAATGGCTGGCGTTATATTTAAACACTGGCCAAGCGTATTGAGCAATCCAAATGTTCTATTCAAAATCAAGTTTTTACCATACAAAATTATCTAAAATATTACTGTCAAGGCTGTGTGATTTTTAAAACTTAGAGTTGATTAAATAAAATGTCGAATAACCTAATAAGTAAAATATAAATGCGTATATAAGAAACAAAGTAAAATAAAATTATCAATGTTTTTGGTAAAACTTAGAAAAAAGTGATATGATCTAAAAAAAAAAATTAATCTATTTTAAGAAAATTACGCCAATAATACATAAAACTTGTTTTAAGCTTCTTTAATCAATGATGCAAACGTTGCAAACTGTTTTGAAACCCACCTATCACTGATAAACGTCTGATACCCTATGTTCAAAATATACTTTTCAGCTGTAAATGCGTTGTGTTCACCATCAATTGAATAAATTATTGTTGACTGCGTTGTTAATTGTTTAAGTTTACATATGTACCATTTTGCAGCGGGCGTAGAGTTTTTATTTGTACATTTTAGTATACAAGCTGAAATTGAAGTTATGCATCGTTTAAGCAGTAACAATCTTTTAAAAATTGGAAATGACGAACAAGATACAGAGGTTTAATAAATTACATATATTATAACATTATACGAGTACAAGGCTATTCACTAAGCAGACTTACCTTATTTTTTTTTCGATAATATAATTTTTTTAAATTTAATTTTTGAATTTTAGAAATATATATATATATTTGTAAAACCATTATTATCTAATAGTAATTACTAGAATCCTTAATATAAACATTTTAATAACTGAAATATTACTTATTCATATTTTGGATTAGTTAAATCAACATTAAAAAAAAAATATCCACTACGTAATTTATAGTAAAAAATGAGTTCTCATTCTAAAACAATAAAAGTTTAAATTCTGCGAAATACTTCTAAAAATATATAGAACATTCAGACTTTGAAAAATGATCTTTTAGTTTATTCAAAATTTTCAAAAATCAAAATTCGAATAAATTAATTGTTAAAGGAAAAATAAAGTGAGCATGCTTGGCGAATCAGTCTGTTTACATTTTATATTAATTATATAAATATAGTTAAAAATAGTTTTTAAAACGATAAACGAATATTTGTACTTTTTTTATAGAGTTTTAAAAATTACTTAGTTAAAATTCAATACATATTATCAACATAATTTCTCATCAAATTAACAAACTTTTCATTTGATTTTTCTCCAAAGTTATAACTTATAACCTTTTTTTATTATAATTATTTAAATTGTTTAAAAATGTTATTGAAATGTTTATTTTTAGGCCACTTGTTCAAAGAATTGGATTTTATTTTTCATTTCCATACAAAAATTGTTATGCTTAAAAATCAGAAATTATTAAACCCCTAAAATAACTTAAATAGTTTCTGAGCCAATACTATTTTGTTTTTACGTTTAATGCAAAGTTATCTCTTCGCATCTGTTAGCAAGGCATTTCAAAAAGGAAATTAACAAGATTATAAACAACATAATAGAATCCATTTGATCAATAATTATTACTGTTTTGTATATAGTTTTCAAGTCACTTTCAGATAAATGTGAATATACACTGATAAGACATTTACCTACGGTAATTTAAACTGAGAATGGGTTTACATAGAATCTTTAAACATTTTGATTATAATTAAATCGCCACTGTAAATAACGTTTAAAATTTTAATAATAATAGATAAAAACCAATTTTTCCTTTTTATCAAATTAGTTTATAATAGTTTAAAAAAAAATTCACTCTTTATATATATATTATATTGTGGTATTTTAAATAAGATATTACATAACATTTTAAAATTTTATTTGAGAATTATTATTTTTATCAATGTTACAGGTTAAGTTTAAATAAAGAGTGTATGTTTTTGGTCTTATGTTTTTATTTTGTTTCAAATATCAACAAAAACCGACACTCTTTTTAATATCTTTATTTGTTTTTTAAGAAGTTTCTTGCCCTTTACTAATTTTATTGTTTATGGGTGATTTAATTAGTTTTGGAGAAAATCCTCAATGTTATTTTAATAAATATTTTTTTTTTTTTTTTATGATGCTGATTAAAAAGTCAATACTATACATAGGTTTATATACAAATTGGTGAAAAAATTCCACAAGTTTAGTCCTATCAATTTTGTTACGATTTATGTTGAACAAAATTAAATTATTACAAAAGCATATAGTTTATTAGGTAAGTTTATTATGTTTACAAATAATACATTTATATTTATAATGATATCACGTAAAGATATTTATCAAAATTTTGAAATCTGACTCGTCAGATGAACGTTGCTGGGCACCCCTCTATATTATAATATACACTATATATTATACACGTATACATACATAATATATAATATTATATTATATAAATATGATACATACCCTACAGCACATTGTTTTGTATTAGCGTATAAAAGCTAATCTGATTGACTTAACGGGTCGCTTTAATAATATTATTGAATAAACCATTATCGTGGTTAAAGTCAACTATATAGCACACATGTTTATTTGAATTATTACATAGGTACTAAATTCAACGATGGTAATATTGTGGGTATAAACGGTATGTATATGTCATCGTTATCTCTGATGCATTTTTTAGACATAAAGGCGCGTGGAGGAATCTCCTTGCCGTCAAACTCTACAACGTTTCTCCTTTCACAAACAGAAACAAAAAAAAAAAAAATAAATAAAAATAAAAATAAAAAATAAAGCAAAATAATAATCATAATAATAACGACAACAACTACAACAGCTCTATAGACCGCGAAAATCCGGCAAGCGGTAATTATTACGGAGGCAACCCCGCGTGCCACCTCCGTCATCTCGCGCCGTGGTAATTATTAAAATTTATTACGTCGTTTTTGTATATAATAATAATAATATAATATCAGTCGCGCGTATACGAGAGAGAAAGAAAGTGTGTTTAACTCGAGGGGCTTTTAATTAAATACCTTCTATATGAGTATGTGTGTGCGCGCGCGTGTCTGCGTAAAAGGGTAATCGAGTCGAATTTTTCATTCGTGTCATTATATAGACCGGGACATGAAAAGCGAATGAAGAAAACGGCAGCGGTGGAGGTGGCGGTGGCGTACCGCAGCGACGTGCACACGAAGGGGTGGTTTGACGTAGCTGGGCGCGTGTCGTGCCCAATGTAGCGGAATGCGTTTAGATAAGCTAGCCGAAACGCACTTTGTCGTCATTGTGAGCACTGCTGGTAGTGTTACGTCGTAATAATAATAATAATCTATATAAGTATATTTTACACATAATATATATATATATATGTGTGTGTGTGTTCTCACGGTGAGACGTGTTGTATGTGGGTGTGTGTCGTATTGTTGTCGTCATGTCTATATATGTATAACAGTGTTGTGTTGACGAAATTAATCGTCTCGCTTTTGGTTTATGACTTTGCGGTTATTTTTACCACCACAGCTGTATATGTTTTAGGGGAGAGGTGACATGACATCGCGAAAAGAGATAACAGTCGGTTTTCACCCCTAAAATTTGATAGCTTCCGATTTTGATTTCACGTCGCAATGGCCAATACCGTTTAATCAAATGAATAATTTTTCACAGCGTTCGATTGTGGTGGTAAATAGGAAGAAAACTGTGGCTGATAGTCTAAAATCTATCAGAATCGTGAAAATATATGCTAAAGATAATTCATTAACAAAAACCTGTCAAATTTCGGATCGGGATGTAGCGATTGTGTGGCAGCACTGATTTCTTGCACACGTGATGTAGAGAATTTTTAAGACCTATTTTGGATTTACCATTTATATTTGTGGTTGTATAGTTTAGTAAAAAAAAATAAATAATTTATAATATTATCGTCATTATATTATATGTATTTCGGTCGGAATAAAATAATTACAACTTAACCGTCTTTAATATTGTTTAATGTTTATACGGCCACTAAAGAAATAATTAGTAGTTTTTATGACTATACAAGACACGTGCCATAACATTCCATTTGAAATGTTTAAAAAATTATATTTATTTTTTTACAAGTGACTGTTGAGCAATTAACTCTAGTTAATTAAAACGCCAACGGTCTGAATAACGTAGACTTAACCAATTACGTGTTATTTGAAAACAATGTTTTCGACAAATGAAAATTATGTCATATTTTTATTTTATTTGTTGCTTCGTTAATTCTATGGAATTTATAAATATTTGTGCTATAAAGTATTTATCAAGAACAACTTGAGTGTTTTTAAAGTTTATTATATAATTTAACGTTTGTAAATATTAAAAAAGAATACATGCGATGCGATTTTATTTCAACGGAACGTGAAATTATGTTTTTATTTTATGTATAATAATATATTATTTGTACATACACGGACGACTGTGTGTACGCGTTGTTAAGTGTAAATTCATACGAACATTTTAAATTCATATTTTTCTTCTAGAAATAGTATCGTGTTTTATTGTCGTCGACCGTGTTACATTATTAAATTCAATGCATCATATCTTTAAGTCGGACACATCATTACTCTCTTAGGTCTTTAACCATGCTCTACATATTATATACATCACGATGACAATCGACTATATATGTGTATAATATATGTATCCGCTATCTATTTTAGGGCGCCATCCCTACAGTAAGTTGTCTATATAGATAATACGACCGCAATATCAAATGACCGTTCCCCATGTACTTGGGTTCATTCATATGGATCGACCACGCGTGGTTATATAATGGTACAGAGTATTATGATGATGAGGTGGTGTGATGCGGGGGTAGGTTCCCGGGTTTCCGGGAGTTTAACTCGATTATGATAATAGAAAAACCGATCGCGGTGCGGCCGCGTCGGCGGTCACGAACAAAACAAACTTTGGGTGATTTATCGACACCCCCGTTTTCTCAGCCCGCGTTAGTTCATCCCGTATGTGACTATTTTTTTCTCATCTCGCCCCCCTTACCTCCTCACACTCCAAACAAGCCATCACCCCCCGGCCGGATCGTTTTTCTATTTTTATTTTACCCCGGTAAATATACGTCCTCTTAACGTTTATCTCGTATATGTAATAACCATTTAGAACACGAAAGAAAAACTCTTTTATGTTTTCGGCATTTCCATAATGCGTTTTCTTTCGAAAAGTCACGTTATTCCCTATGCGTTCGATTTGGATCTAGGGGTGGAAAACGTAGTTGGTTACAATATCTCATATACAATATATGCTATGTTTCGTCTACATGTATACTCAGAGTATAACAGCAGTGCATGAATCACCGTGAGATAATATTATACGTACATATTATAGCATGCGGTTAAAATAAAACACAATAAAAAATCCTCCAAAAGTCATAAATTTTAAAGCGGAATGTTGGAATACCTATATCGTAATACGTATAATGCAGTATCATTTCTATGATTTAGTTGTTTTATGTTATCGTTGCTATCAAACAAATCGGAGAATAGATAATAAAGGCTCTTATACGATATTGATATAGGTAATATATAACCATATTATTATATGTTTTAGGAACAATTGGTACTTCATTAAATAATCAGATATGTAACTCTAATATAATTGTATAATGATATGATATTCGGGACGGATTTAGGTATATATTAACCTTTGGGTGGAATATATTTTGGGGGCCTAAAATAAATGAACCAGACATTTTTTGATAATTTTATAACATTTAATATTTTCGATATGGCGCTTATTTAATTTATTTAGTAACAAAATGTATTACTGAGAGTTTGAAACTTAAATTATTAACAAAAATAATAAGTTCTATATTATATGTATAATTTTCTTAATTTAACATATTTTTTTTTGTATTTACAAAACTGAGGTTTCAGATTTGTGAGAACTTCGGGGCTACAGCCCCTTCCTAAATACGGCCCTGATACTATCTTATAGTGTTTTAAAATCGTTGAGTACTACTATCATATGCATTTTATTATAATAGGTAGAACTATGACTAATGTATAATCTATTACATTCTTATCAATTTCAATACTTTAAATAAGTTCGTTAGTTTTAACATTTATTAATGTACGTATAGTCATAAAAAAAAAATGTTTGAAAATAATAATTTTACGATCTTGAATTGTGGTAACATATATAGATACTCTGCAAGTAAATAAATAATAAATAATAGGTAATTAAAGACACTATATACTAAGCAATTTGAATAAGAACTATTTTTTCTGTTATATCAATAATCGCCATAACTCATAACGATTTCAAAATAATACGAGCTAAAAATATTCATATTTTATATTTGTTTACCGGCTGACAGTTTTAAATTCTTGTTTATTGAATATCTATTACTGAAAATAAAAATATATAGGTAGACATATTTCATTTAATGTGTCCTATGCTACCCGTTTTTCTATATATTTATATTTACACACTTGCAATTTATAACGATTGATTCAAATAGAAGTAGTTGGTAGGTATAATACAAAATATAATATTTTATATAATTTGTGTGTGTGTATATTACACATTAAATAAAATAATGGGTCTCTCTGCTTAAGTATGTAGATACTGTCTGTATTTATATTGTTTATATAGTCAGTTCATCAATGTTTTGAAAATGCCAAAAACAATATTTTCTTACACGACGTCTGATGAATAGTTTACGAGAAACAGTGTTTACTATGGCTACAACACATGCCACACGTCGGTATGTCAACGCTACGTGAATAGACGTGTTTATTATGTGGCTTTCGTTTTAATTGGATTGTCATTCAGATTCTAAGTTTACAGACATTAAAAATTTAAAAAAGTACAGATAGGGTCCTCAGGTTTGAGTCATTGTTGTATAATAATCATTTGAAATTTTTAAGCAAAGACAAATAAATAAATAATCACTTTTCAAAAACAATTTTAAACAATGGTTTACTAAAAATATTATCAAACTTATTGCAGCGAGATTTTCAATTTAAATAGCTATTTTAAAATAAAATATGTGGAAGCTACCTTATTTGATTTTTAATTTTATACTAAATATAATAAATTATAAATTATAAAGTGATATAGTGTTAGTTTGTTAGGATAACTATCTTTGGTTAATTTAATTATTTTATTGCCTCTAATTGTCTGTTAAGCATACGACTAATCATTTATATTAAATTGTTTATTCTTCAAAATAAAACTTAAAAATTGTATTGTATCACTAATAATACATTATTATAATGATAATCAAAAAAACTTTGTTAAAATCTAAAATGTTCACTGTTAGTTAAATCATACGAATAAAAATTAAGCAAATTTAATATCACCCCACATTCACTATATTTGTAACAGCCATTCGAAATAATGTGAGAGATACCTTGGACGACTGTCATTGTTCACGTTATTGTGTATTATAAACATGAAGTAATATTTTCTAAAATCACACGTGGTTAACATTTTTGTTCCATTGTTTTATCGTTTTTAATGAAGAATTCAGTGTATTTTAATTTATTGGGTTGCTTGTCTCCCAGCAGCTAAATATAAACGCGCACTGTTGAAAATTAAATTCCTGATTTGATGATTGATTATAATGAAAAAATGAAATGAGTAAATATCATTAAGGGAGATGAATTGTATTTAACAGTTAAAATAAAATAAAAAAATAAATACGTATTGAAAGATTTATTTCTATAAAAATTAATGTTCATTCAAGGAGTGAAATAAAGTTCAATATTCATAATGGAATATTGATGTCATTATACTATTTAGGTTAAGTTAAAAAGGTATAATAAATACCTGCTATTAGTATTTTAACATTTAATAATCTAATAATTTTTTTATTTATTTTAGTTACGTTATTAACACAAATAATAAACGATTTTTTATAATATATAAATGATATGTTATGTATTATTTATTTTAAAATACGTTATTGGACTTAATTCCATTTTTTCTTTAAATAAACAGTTTTGATTTTTAAAGACGAAAATAATAAATAAGTATAGTGACAACTTTATTTGGCCATTAGTTCAATATACGAAACTATTCACATTTTACTATAATTTTACAATATGGCATTTTTTTCCCTCTGAGACAATTTACGCACGTACAAATAATGAAAAATAATAACATAGATTGTCCGATGGTCACAGAACTGCTATTATTCTTGGTTAGACTCTTGATCCTTCTGACGTAAATCCGTTATTCCAAATCCCTAAATATATCCCGTCCAGAAAATCCTATGTCGTTTGTCTGGACATTGTTTTGTATCGTATTTTTGATAAATATCACAACCAATATAAATGCTGAACTTTACGAAAATAATTTCACTTTGTTTTGTGAAGACGAGTATAGGTAGTTAATAATATTAAATGCATTCTGTAGTATATGATATTATACTTATCATAATTATTTTAAATATTATAAAATATTTTAAACGTATAACAATAATAATTCATTCGTTTTTTACTTTTCTAAATAAATAAATATTGATTAGGTGCAAATACTAATTGAAATTCAAATAATTCTTAAAATTTTAAATTAATTATGAATTAGCTTTTTAAAAATGAAATATTGTATTATTTTTTATTCTAAATTCTTTATATATAAATATATGAACACAAATAAGATTTTTTTAAATTATATTTTATATTTTTAATCAAAACCACTTTTTTCGTTTTTTTCATTTATTAACAAATGATATGTAGGTATATTTGTAAAACACTTATTATTACTTAATTAAAATCTTTACAAGAGTGTTGACTGTATGAATGAAAGGAGAAGAGGATTTATAAAATATTTTCAAATCAAAAAGTCAAAACGTTAATATTAATGTAAATATGCAATAAGTGCCAAACAATATAATTTCTTTTATGATCTCAAAAATAATTACCTTCAATTTGGTTAGCAATATAAAGTTACGGGTATCTTTTATTAAAACGGGATCTGAATTTCCTATTTTAATTTTTTAAATTTCTACTAGTTGATGTTGACTGATTCACCGGGTAATAACGTCATGGCATGTTAAAGGGGAGCGTATGATTAATTAACTTCCAATGTAAACGGAGACAGGAATTTTGGACCAGCTTTGCTCATATCGGATATCACAGGCCGCAACATGAAATCGCCCCAACCTTTTCACGTCGGCAACAACGGTTATTTGGACCTTGTATTCCAGCGAAGTAATTAAACAAATCCTCATAAGACCTCATACACTCGACAGGTTTCGAGTGCATTGTTATAAAACGTAAATTAATATTAGTTTATTAATATTAACCAGTATATATAGGATTCATGCAAAGACAGCTGTATAATAATAATAATAAGCTATATCACATTCAATGATAATAATAATTTATAATACTTTATTAAAAAGATTATACAAACTATACTGTTAAAATTTTACATCCATGTTAAAATATTATTTCATTACTTAAAGTTTAATTTTAAACCATTCATATTAATATTTATTTAGACGAAGAAATATAATTAAACTTAAAAATAACTAACCAAACCAATATCGGGAAATTGAATATGCATAAACTATTTAAGCTAAAAATATATTTTAATAAGTGTATAATTTGAAAGTTTTCCACACCATAGAATTATTTAAGTGTAATCAATTATCTTCAAAGACCATTTCCTGTTCCCATTTAAATTGCATTAGCAGCGTAAAAGTAAATTAATTGTTTTATAATCGTATCCTTTCTTTATTTAGTAAAATCATCACCAAGTTATTAAATACAGTCACAAAAAGTAATATATATATAAATCTATATTTGTAGTAATTAATCGCAAAAAAAAAAATCAACGAGGCAAAATAAGTAAAATTTATACCAATGATATAATTATGCTTATACTCAATTAAACCAATTACATATTTGTAGTGGTAAATACTAAATATTAAATGCTGTAATCTGAAACAGGAAACTGCTATTAAGTATTAAGTCTCTCAATAAACCAATACTAAGGTATTATAAATACACAATTATGTGATGTTAAACCTCACAAAACATGCTTACATATGCATCAATTATATTTAATTAGCTTCATAAAATAATTGGTCAAGTGAGACGTAAAAGAATGTTTGGAAAATTTAATGGTATGAATAATAAATCGCTTTTTGACTGTTGAAAAAAAAAGATTATTTACAAACCCTAAAAACTCAAAAAAAAAAAAAATGCAGATTGGCGTTAACCATGCGCCGGGGGTTAATGAAGGTTTAAACTGGTAATTTATGTGCCCATTAAAAACTGTGGTTCGATTAAAACGTAAGTCCATGTATACCATCACGAATTACTGCTTAGTTATCTGTATAATTATACAATTAATCGATAATTCCCAGTTTTCCTCGTTTGCATAATTCCGGACAGTTGAATCGTTCAGTTAGTACAAAGCGTTATAAATAATAAATATGTATCTGTCTTAAAAGTCTGCCTAATAAAATAGACAAGTGTCAGATAATAAATAGTTAAAATTATTTTAACAAAAGGCTATGGAGATGGACGATAGTATTTAAACTTTCATTTTAATATCAAACATTTATTATATTGCATGAGTATAGTAATATAATTTAATATCATTGATGTTTTGTAGTTGTGTAAAATAAATGAATGGTAATTATATTTATTATTTAATCAGTTCAAACAAAGAATTAAAAGACAACATAATTTATTTGATGTAATTAAAAAAGAAAATATATCTTTTTATTGTGATATATTATTAGTATATGTTTTCACTGAATTAATGCGATAATATAAACTATTATTAGTCTTTAATATTTTCTAAATTTTTTCTTTGGATTTTATTTATACATCTGTCATTTTATTATTATTATATCATATTACATAATTTTCATACACTGTAGAATTTAATTATATTAAAAAAAAAACTCTTTAATCGGAAAATATATTATTTTACTTGAAATTTTAAACTGGTGTACTTGACACATTGATTGACAAAAATAAATTGGTCTATTGACTATTGTATGCACTTCGTCGCACAAATGTTATTGAATAAACAACTCACTTTCAGATCTTTTCAACAACAGGTTAGAAACATCTTTTATTGTTTTAGTATCTGTTTGACATATTATACTCGTTTGACATAAATATGTAATAAGTTTATATCTAATAAGTAATCATATATTGTTTACTATACCTATATATACTGACAGTAATCGTAATATTATTATGGATCCTGTTTTATTCGAGATTTTATCATTGAATACAGCTTTGTTCGGATTTAAAAAAAAACTATTCACGTACCTACCTAAATATTTTAGAAAATTTCAATTTGTACAAGTTTATTAATTATATTATCTACTGTTGAATAATATACCTATAGAATTCAATACTATACGATATAATATCTTCTTAGTAGACAGTCAATTATTATAATACATGCAGTTTATCAAAAGTTGATGTCTGAAATTTTAATAATATTTTACACGTTTTTTAACGCATATTATACACTTGTGTTTATTACAGTTAATATTTGTTTGATAGAATATTACTAAGTTTTTTTTATAAGTTTGTTCTACAATTGTCTATTATCTGATAACTGAGTATATTCATTTAGTTTTCTCCCCTCTTCAGACAGACAAAATTCTCATTAATGGCAATAGTAAAGACCACTTTAACAAAGAGGTTTGCTTGCACAAACACAAAACATCAAACAATCTGTATATTAATTTCTCATACTTATTCTACAGGAAATCTTCAAGTATCTACATATAAAGTTGAGCGTTTGAACAACATTTTAACTTCAATAAGACAAGTTAAACACGGTTGTATAAAGTCAAGCATACAAGAGTCGAAACAATTGAATATGAGAAATTAAATTAATTAATTATAAATTAGTTTACCTAGTAGCTGCACTTCCAATTTGCAGGAAGCTTCTAATATTAATTAACAGTCATAACATTTTAGCACTTTAAAATTCAACACATATTCACTTAAGGTCTATTTCATGACTTCACGATTACTACGTACGTACGTTATTATCAGATAGTATTATTATGTTGTTTTTAACCAATTGTTCACGCTCTTCATTCGAATGACAGGAGATTGATTCAAGTCGGCCAATGGGTAGAATAAAATTCCCAGTTGGAAACAGAACTCAAACAAAATAAATGACCGTAATTCGAAAGGTGTCGCGATTTTTTTTTTAAATAGAGGGGGTTGAGCTTAAAGTGAAAAATTATAGTTGTTTCTGGACGGCTGCGTAGACCGGACGTTCGGACCAGAGTGAACGCAAATGAACTAAAATCTGAGTGAGAGACTTTTAGACTACAATCGATGTGCACCTTATCCCCTATTTATTCCACGTGTGTATATTATATACATACATTTATATAAATCTTTTCTGTCTCCCTATAGTTGTACACACCGGAAACCTCTTGTTTACGGTACGTTTGTTTGACCTGTAAATAACGCGTATAAATGATATGGAATCTATATGTGTATGTCCGCTGTTTACTGCGAATAACTGTGTACTCCCCAAGAGGATAAAACCACCGTTATCGATTTCCATCAACCACCACTACCACTTCCAATTTCATATATGTATTGAACGACAGGAGTAAATCTACCTTCAGATAAAAAACAACCACATAGGCACGCGTATTCTATAAGAAATACAATTTTTATTTTTTATATTTGTAGTATTTGTACAATCGTTAATCGTATGTAATAATATCAAAATATTTTATTTGTCGACTTTGTATAAAATACTGAAAAATAAATTTTATAAAAATTTGGAAACGTATAATTTATTGATAAAATTTAATAATAACCAACACAGAATTGTATCGTATATATCGCATCTTATGGGTCTATACTCTATTTGATTAATAATATTATATATTTATCATAGTATTTATCTAATTTAATTCAATAAGGAAATAGGATATTAAATCCAAAACAATAATAACAATACAGGTAAATAATTAAAATATTTTTAATTGCAAATTTATATGATGTTTACATATTTATTTTGAATTAAAATTCTTCGTAATTAGAATTAGGGTCCTCGTTAACCAAACGCATTAGACAGTGTAGAGGAAAATTATATAGACAATTAGTGGTAAAGAGAGATATGATAAAGGGAATTTCTCAGTCGATGAAAAAGCACTCTTAAGTTGATATTCGCTACCTGGGTAGGTGAATCAACATGATCAGGTTACTGATAATATTATATTATAAGGTACTCACAATATAATAGACTGACAGTTATATTCGTAAAGAAATGGAAACACACACCTGCAAAAAAATAATAACAAATGCAATTTAAGTATAGATTTATATACAACAAAACCCCCATTTGTGCTATATAAACATTATAAATTCGACTAATACAAACACACACACATACACACGCGAGCGTGTGCGCACACAAACATAGGTATGTATATTTTATACTATTTTGTATTAAATATTATTTTATATATTGTCCAGAATAACATTTATACTCGTATAGCATCAAATGCATATTAATACGTAAATAAAAGACAAAAATCTTGATATTTTTATCGAGTTTGAATGTTTTTGTTCTTTAAAATACAAAATTAAAGTTTTACCGATTTATTTGTTATAACTATTTTTCATTTATTTTAAAGATGAAGTTTTCAAGACTAGAATAAATATAAACAATATGGATGTAAAATAAAAATACAATTTATATCCTAATATATATAGTAATATATTTATTTTATTTTGGTCGTAAGAGTAAAATATTTGTCTATGATATTAGACTTTTGTTGTCAAATTTTTTAATTGAATCACGTAAATTGTCTTTATAGGATTTATTAAAAAGAATAAATATAAGAATAATAATCAAAAAAAAAAAAATACTTATTTCAAAATATTGATTTTAGTGTTGTTTTATAGGCCTCGAATCAGATTAAAATACTCGCAGCAGATGTAACGCGAGACTAATTAATTAATTAATAATGGTAATGATATAATTAAATCATTAATATTAGTAATTCACCAAATTTCTCTGACATTTAAACTTTTACTTAAATACATAGCTATTATAATGTATTGAAAATTCACCGCGTGGGCGCAACTAGCACAAAAATACCATATGATTTAGTTTAGGAGTTCATACTTTGAATCTCCTACCGGTTAATTAGAGAAGCCCGTTCCCTTCTCGTTCGTCCGTCTGTCGACCCAAGACATATACAGCACACATTACTCCAAACACGAACCCCATCGAACGGAGAAACCTTTACATTATTAATTATTTATACACGCCACGGCGGCGGAAACGGCGTGTACTGCAAACGTAGGGATATTATGTACGAAGTATACACACAGTATATACGTATAATTATAAGTAATAAGTACACACACACACACACATATATATATATATTAAATTTACGTATATTTTTGTGCCAGTAAGTTTTGACTCGTGGTGGTGGGTGCGACGGTGTTAGATGGGGGTGAGTTTTAGGTGTTCAGAGGAGAGAGAAAACGCAGCCGATGGCGTCGTCGTCGTCGTTGTCCCAGAGTAATATATACGTGTGTCGTATATACATTTATATTATATATACATTACGCGCGCTTATATATCGAGTCCCTGGCACTATTAGTGAACTGTCAGTCGCACTTGAATTATTGCGTAAATTCGTTTAATTAATGTTATATTTAGCCTGGGACACGCCGCAACACACCGTGCGCCGCCATCGTTCAAATCTAAAATCTACAATAATGCACACAATCATACACTCGCACACATACACCACACAAGTACGTGACACACTGTTTGAGCATATACGTAATGTAACATAATAATACGTATACATATAATATAAACGTGTGTGTGTGTGTGTGTGTGTGTGAGAGAGAGCGAGTAAACCGACCGATATCGTACGGGAAAATTAAATTATTGCACTCGGGCGCCCGATGAATCAGTTTGAATTAAGTATTATAATAATACATTACTGTATATGTACACACACACACACACATATATATATATATAATGTATCTGTGAGCGGAAAACCACGTGTCAGCTGCGGTATTGAGTCAAATAACGTCTTCGTCTCGCAGGCGGTCGTGGTTTTCGTGACATATTCGACTTAGGCAGCTCCGTCTGTCGACGACCGCATATTATATTGTTTTGTGTACGATATATTATTGTATTATTATATTATTATGTATTATATTTTGTCAAGTCTAAATCACGCGCAAGTCTGATTAGCTCTGACGGGTTATTCAAGAGCTGTAACTCATTCTATATTAGCAAAAATAAATTTTATTATTTTTATTCGCGAATATACATAAATAATAAATACCTATATTATTATTATTTTATTTTTTCAAAAAAAAAAAATAATGGGCTCATTGGACATAATATAAGATTTATTAAATAAGTAAAATATTTAAATAATTAATTTGTATTGAGTAAAAAATATAATATGTGTCGATAAAATAAAATTTACATATTATAATTTGAAACCGTAGAAACATTTTAAAAGGTACCTATAGTTAAATAATGTATAATATCATCAAACTTAAAAACAACTAATTCAGTTAATAAATTAAACTATTTATTTTGTACAAATAATGTATGCATAGATATCTATAGTTTGTTAAATGTTTATACTTTTTTCTTTCAGTAACCAATTCAAAAATTTATTTTCAAGATATATAAATATGATTTTATATTTCTAGTAACATACCAAATATTTTTAGATCAAAGTATCTATGTAAAGACAAGAGAAAAATAAATTGAATTGTGTAGTTATATTATATAAATTTATTTAATATTGAAAAATATTGTCATTATATTTTTACTGTAGGTACCTACTAGAAATTTTATTATTTTCGTCTTTCGATAGTATAAAATACTAAAATACTCATTTTTTATAATTATTTTTACTATTTATAATTATTATCTATTAAATTCGTTTTAAAGCTTTTTAATGTTTTTCAAATTAATTGTTTTATATAATATTATGACTATGATGTTCGAGTAGCACTCAGATTATCGCTTGATAGTTAATATAAAACTCTAAATATAAGTAAAACTTTTTTAATTATTTTGTACACGGTTATAATGTAATTTAATAATTTAATCAAGGCTCGCGTAGTATGTCTAGTTACGTTGTAAAGATTAAAGATTTTTTCAGAATGTTACTACGATCGGTATTTTTATCATAGAATTTTTAAAAAAAAATCACTATTTCCCCCTTTTTTATTTTCACAACGCCAAGGTCCAGTAAACGTGAATAAATCATAAATAATTCGATTTTACCGGACGTCTTTTTGTCAGACCCCAAGAAAATATACGACCAAGATAACTTGTTTAGATAGACAGCCAAGATTTGTGGCCGCCTGACTGACCAAATGGGGTATTTTGTTTTTGTTTTGTGTATTTTTTTTTATGGTTGCCCGTCTCACCCTCACTGCAAGTTTAAATGTATTAATTTTCGTGGGTTTATGGTGGTATCCGCAAATGTGCACACGTTATCTGTACACGCGGAAGTGTTGTGCAGTTGGTTACTATTGCCAAATTTGCATGACCCTTTCTGGTTGTCCGGGGATTTCTCTAGTGACAATAATCGAGCTTTGTTCCAACCGCTGATTTACGAGCCCACGCGATTCAGGTGGCGATATACCCCTAGTAAAAGCACACATAAAAGTCACGGACTCGCGCGTCCGGCCGAACCGGAAACCGGATGCGATGTAAATCACGTCATTTTCTTTTCATCCTACAATATTATATCTCTTGTACCGTATATAATGTTTATATATATAAAATTATAGGTTAGGTTGTGTTAAATTCATAATTGTTAACTGTTGTATACAATTATTATTAGAAACACATATTTTTCGAATTAAAAAATTAAAATGTCAGTAGAGTCGAAATTATCAAAAAAAGTTTAATAAAGATATTTGAAACTTTGAGTATTTTTAACTAGCCAATTTTAATTTGGTACTTATTTTCCATACACACAAATTGCAGAATAAGGATTACTTATTGCAGAATAGTAAATAAACAAAACTGGTTTACTTAATAATTATATTTAAACGATATAAACATATTTTACTAAAGTAAATTTTTATTTAAATTTATTTAAAAAATATAATATTATAAATATTTAAAAAAGTAATAATAAGTAGTTAATTATGGTTAATTGTTTTAGTTGATTATAGTCTATAGATTTAATTATTATGTCGTTTTATAATATATATGTAAGATATAGAATTTATTATTTTATTCTATAACGAGAAAAATGATATGTATATATGATTTGGAGAAAAAAGTAGTTTAGGTATCATAAAAAATGTTAAGAACTCACCCTTTCCAGGCTAATCCCCATTTATATTCCTGTGATTTTTCTATATTATCCTGTTTATCACGTTTTTTTCTTCCGTTGGTTATGGGGTTCCGTAAATAATACGTTTATTTATATTATATCACTTCTAGCAGGGGTCGAATGCATTTTTCATAAAAACGGTATATAGTTGGACGCTTGCAAAACTACACATGTATACATATATACATTTATGCGCGTAATCCATGGGTCTGTGGCGACGGTGACTTATACTCCGCCGCCGCTCATGTCCATTTTTCCTACCACACACTGCACCTTATAGCGCCAACACCCATTAATAATACATGATCTGCTGCCACCGTAGAGACTGAGGGTAGTTTACTGTATTACCCAAGAAACCGCGTGTATATAGAAAACGATTGCATGTATATACACAGAATGTCAGAATGTCTATCTTGGTTTGCCACCCCCATCGCGTCATCATCCCCATAGAAGCTTTTCCGTCGTCCTTATACTACCAACACTTATCCTGCGGTACAATAATACATGGCGACGGTACGTTTTAATTTATTCATAGAAACGATTATCGCGGTCGTGGCGTGGCTGCTTGTGATGAATGCTCAGGGACTTAGGACGCGACCAAGAATATATATATAGTGTGTGTGTATGAAAACAAACCGTGTAATTCGACTGCAATTGTGTACGAGCGGGTTTTCAAACTTCCGCAAATAAAGATTTTGGCGTTCTGATTATCCTGGGGAGGCGGCAAAGACGAGATTGTTCATATTTAGTCGTTATATGATGGTTGAGGTGGTAGGGTAGCTAAACGTAAACGTTACGTGAGTAATACAATGATAAATATAATATAATTTAATACAGGGCGGTTTTCGATGTACGAATAAAAATAACCAAAGTAAAGACTATTAAACATCCACAAAACAAATGAAACAAGCGATTTTTTTTTACGATGTATTTTCTACAGACGGTCGGGTTTACCAATTAAACGGAACACAAAATTACAGTTTAAACTGTAAAAATAAAAAAAAAATTTAAATTAAACAAATGATACAATAATGTGTAATAATAATATAATACAATATTTTTTATTCTTTTTAATTTATTACATTTTTCATAAAATGTATGTATTAAAAATAATTTAATATGTGCCTACAGTGTTATAATATATGTAATGCACGTGTGTCACTGTGAAATATTTTATCGTCGGTTTGAATAACAATATAATAGCAGTTATGGTGTTTGTAACTTATTTTTTAGAGTAATAAAATAAATAAATATTAAAAAAAAAAATTTATTATTGAATGGAAGGAATATAACAAAGCATATGTGAATAATACGTTTTTGCCTGCAAGAATAACTTTTACGCATTCAAAAAGTAAAAAAAAAAAAAAATTATACTTCTGTGTAATCCACGAGGTTTCGTTGATATTAAAACCCCAAAACTGAGAACGGCCAGTTGCGTGCCCTAAAACTAAACCCTACACTTTAAACAACAATCGGTAGTTAAAAAAAAAAGTAACCAGGGATGAAAAAATAAAATGGGTGGGTATTATTCAGTTTCGGTATTATTTTATTTTTTTCCCGTTTAACCGGGATTTACATAAAACTATATCTTGAATGACATTGCACCTCGCCGGAATAAATCAACCATGAAAAGATTCATATTCAAGTCACGGCGAGGAATCCAACCCAAATGTTTTTTCCCATAATATGTAATTGAAGCTTTTAATATTGTTATATATGTGTGTAATTTTTTTTTCATATTTTTTTCACTTGCCCTCTCCCTCACGTTTACGCTTATATCCCATAACCCTTTCTGATACAAGGGATACGTGTGTATCCTCTCCTTCCCCTATCCTCATCCGCTAAACGCTCAGCTTAATTACTCATCCTTGGGCAAAACCCCTGGCGTCCTTTTAATGCTCACATCTCATGTGGATTCACGACCTGGCAAACAACCGTCGACTGCGGGGGAAACATTGGCATGTTACGACGGTAAATGGTTTAAAGTGAAAACATTTTCCAGATAGTTAGCTTAAAATATTTCATTTTTTTATTTAAATAAAAACTCCAGGGTTTTTTGTACTTTTAGAAAAAAAAAACTCAGCAATAATAATTATTATTTTGTAAGTACCTACATGTAGTATAGGAAAAAACATTTTTATGAAAAAATGTTGAGTAAAGTTGACATAGGTATATTTTCATGAATTATTCATAAAGAAATATTTGAAATATTTGAAATCAAAATTTTAAACTTTTTAGTTTACTATTTTTTTAATTTTAGATATAACTATAAGTTATACAATGTACTTAATTGTGTAACATTTTGATTTAAATAAACGCTCAAAAAATTAAAAACCACATTATAAAAATACAATACATTTAATACACAATGATATTTTTGATATTATTAACAATATCCTTGATTTAAATTGTTTTTATAATAAAAAAGGTTGAATCAGTCAATAATAATTCAGCTATACCCATATTAATATACTTTATACCTATCTAAAATATATTAATTATATGCCAATATATGGCATATGCTTTTAAATCATTTACACAAAAAATGAAATGTAATGTAATAAAAATTACAAAACAAGATAAATAAAACTAAAACAAAATAAAACTTTTTTTAAAGATTTTATTTTATTTTTATCTATTTTTATATTATATACTTATTAATTACAAATGTCTAAATAAAACAATTCTCAGAAAATATCTTTTTTGAGAACGAATTATCTACTTGTATACTAATCAATAAATGCATAAAATTATGTTTTTGAGTTGTTAAAACAAAATAAATTTTGTATTGAAATTGGCGCCCTAGAAATATTATGTACCAATATTAATGATGATTTGAGTAATTTATAAGTGATATATTATTACAATTTAAAATTAAGATAATTGTTTATAAATAACACATTCAATTTTGTAAATAATTTGAAAAAACTTGCATTATTATTGAAAAAAATAAAAATTAAGCTGTATGACGTATTTAAACTTTAAACACTGAAATTTGAACGATCTTTTGGCCTGGCCATTGACCAAGCAGTATTTCAAAACAAAACTTAATACACTATTATAAAATTGTCATTATTTCAAATGTATTAAACATTGTTATAATTGTATAGTTTCAATTTTAAAATTTACGTAAAAATAATTATAATAATATTTAATATACATAGCGTGTGTTATTTTAAATAGTATTTAAATGAGTTGCACGTGCGAGAAGTAATATTTATAATATTTTTTTACAATTCTACATAATATATATTTGTTTTAACAATTGTCTGTTATGCTTTTCGTCCTTTTCGAAATAAAGTACTATGTTTAAATTAAATTAATCAAAATCGTAGATTTTATATTCTTTATAATATCCCCAATAGGTATTGTTAATAAATTTAATAATTTATTCTAATTTTTACACATGTTTTATTAGTCATAACTACATTGACAAGTAATTTATTTAATAAAAAATATTTTCATATATGTAGGAGTTTAGTATAGTGACCAGTCTACAAAGATTAGCTATTAATATTATGTATAAATAAATTATAATAGTAGTTAGTAAGTGCTTGATTAAACTAAGATTTTAAACAAACTGAAATACTATTAAGGATACTGTACAATGATAGATAACCCCGTGGCGGTTTGCATTTGTGGAATTTGTGACTACTCCGCTGTCTCTTGGAACCCTCCAAACGTTTCCGGAGTATTAAAACTATGTTTAATGCTCTACTAGTATATTTAAGACTTCGACAATATAAGTTTGTTGAAATAATTGAACGTTACTAGTGTTGAATTTTTTTTTAATTTTAATTTTATTAAATAAAATTTATTTATTATTAATCAATAAATCTATATATGTATTACCTATATATTTATTTATTTTACAATATTAACATTTTAAACATGATATAATTATTTATCTTAAATTTCTCTTTTTTCATCATATTTTCAAACGTTATGTTTTAATTATTTATTTGATGCTAATAATTTCCATTATGCGTATATACACAAGTTATAAGAAAATCTTCTTATATAGTAAGGAGTATTCGGTGTAAGGGAATTGGGGAGAGATAAAACTTGCCATGAAGTTGGATGGCCAGACACGACTCTGTACTTTGAATAATCCCTAAACCCGACGAAAACTTCACACTACACTCTCACTGAGCTTCCCAAGACAGTATTTAGTCAATGCACATACCCACCCACCCCTCATTCATCACGAACGCCTTAGCCCTAGTTAAGTTCAAGAGGGTGCGATACGACGTCCTTAATTGAAGTGCCTCGTCCAATGTCCTCTATAATAATACCATAAGATGAGGAGGGTCCTTCACTTTGTGGGAATTCGAACCTGACGGCCGCAAACTTGCCGATAAACTAAATTTTATAATTCCCTGGGCATGACCCGCACACTTTCTCGTCCATCATTCCTAACACGTAACTACGTATATTATACATCAGATTCATTAGAATTCCAAACTTGTTGGACCAACGCATTATTATATTTCGAAGATTTATAGGTGAGTTAATTTTTCGAACTAAATGTACGAGCATAATTAGATTGTGAATTTTAGTTAAATATGCATTCTTTTAATGAATGACCGAAATTTATAACAACATAATGACCTGTGAAAAATATTTAAAATATAATTGAGCTTAAAGAACATTTATATTTAAAAATAGTCATTGAAAATGAAAAACATTACTTAAATTAAATTGTTTAGAATCTGTTATCTTTAGCGTGTTTATATTTTACTTGGATTAGCTGTTCTTATTAATGACTAAAATGTTTAAATATACATTCTCTTAAAATTATATATTATTTTAAATGTTTAAGATGTACACATATGTAATGGTATACCTAACATGATTTATATTGAATTCCCACAAGAAAATTATTTTTTTATTTAAAATTACAAAGATAATATTAAATAATGGTAGATATTAAACTCTTTACAAGCTTAAAAGCCTACTAATTTTTAAGCTTTTCATTAAATATGAAATTATTATAAAAACAAACTATAAATATATTATACAGTTAAAAAGTTCCAATATTGTGTATGAAAAAAAAATAAATGGTCTTCAATATTAATTATTGATATAAATTCATACGGAAGAAGGCGAATTTACTTGTAAAATATAATAATATGAAGTTTTTCTAGTAGGTTTTAAAATATTAGTATACAGGCATTGGCATATTCATATTTTACACAGTTTTATTAGTACTTCTATGCAATATGTACACTCGTCGATTGTAAATAAAATACGCGCGTGCGAACAATATAATATGAAATCATATCTCGGACGCATTCGCAGACTTTAATGTCATAAACACGTTCTTATACACAATCTCTGGTCCAATCTAAACTTCTTACAGTTAGCGAATCGACTTAATAATAGTTGTAGGAGAAATGCGGTGGTGCCTAATATAGCGCGTTTATACATATACATATATATGATAATAATATACATATTATATTATCATACGCATAATAATAATATATTGTAATCGGATCCCGAAGCATTGGCATAAGAAAGGGGGAGAGGAGAAGGACTACCATCACTGCCACTAAACGGCCGAGGATATTGGGATACGGTCCGGAGCCTGGATACTATGGCCGGGCGGGGGAGGCGGCGTAATTAGCACAGTCTGGCTTTTACATTCTCTGCGTTATCTAACGGTTACAGCGAGAAGTCCGGGGCATTGTCAACAAACTAGGACGGAGCAGAGCGGTATACGGGTGGATAGGGCTGCAGGACACAAGAAGGGAGGAAAAGGACCGTACAACAGATAACGACCTCTCTATTAACACCCTCCATCGAGGGCCTAAATACAAATTAAACTCGCCCGTATCGGTCACCAAGGATTATGCGCTACGTTTTCATTTTCAAATTAGATACAATCCGGTACCCTGTCCTACTTCTCCACCACCCAATCACTGCTGTGTAACTACGGTTTTATCGGGATAGAATTTGTATAGGTTGAATAAAAATGCATTTTTTTCTTTCATTTTTTTGTATTCATTTTTAAATTAAAATATAATATAATATGCAGATAAGTTCAATTTCAGTATTTCACCCTTTTTCTCGTTGTTTAACTGGAAAATTGAAAATTATAAAAAAAATAATAACGATAGCTGCAGAAAAGAGCATGTACACTGTAAACAAAGAGATAAAGCTTCCTTTAATTTACTTTTGATGCATTATTGTTTTTTTTTTTTTTTTATTTCAGAAATTGTCTCATAAATTCGTTCAATTTATTTTATTTGATTTTTACATTAATAATAAAAATTTAAAACTCTGAAATTATCGAATAATCTTTTATATGTGTGTTGTATAACGTGCACACATAATAGCTATAAGAATATTGATTGTATAAAATCTACATATTATTATGTAAATACAATACTATTCGATTTCGTTCCATGCAGTAAATATTTTATATCGATGCACGAGATGACGACGACGCGTGTAGCATATGTGTAAAAACATTATTATCGTATCCAACTACGTAAAGGTATTCTTTTTGTAATTCGTGTATTTTATACCTATGTATATAATATGCATATATATATATATATATATATATGATAGCAATAACGCAATAATACTCCCGGCCGACCGTGCATATAAAATAACAACAACGATATAATACAGCAGAAGCACCGCCGCAGACGTGTCAAGACGATATTCGCCCTGCGACATGAAGTTGAATATTGGGGGAGAGAGTAGAATATCGCACCGTGTATTATAAAATATATATAATACACACGATGAAATGCGTCGTTTTTCATTCAGCGTTTTTATATTGTGTATGTGCATCGGACGCAGTACAATATAATACATAAAAACACGTAGATAGTGTATTATTATAATGGTCACACGCGTGTTCTACAAATGTCACCCCTACCCTAAACCCCCCCCCCCCCCCCCCCCTAACGCCCCCCCCCCCCCACCCCCCCCCCCCCACCACTCCTTTAACGCCGTCGTCCGACGGCCAACATACCCAAATGTATATGCGTACACAACCGATGCGTGTATTTATATAGTGCCCTGCGACAAGACGCGTAACAGCAACGCGTATTATACTGCAATATAATATACGATCTCTTCACCGACCCCCACCTCCACGATACGAGATTTGAATTACAATATCTATCGGCAAACAATATATAATGAATTACTATCCACGGCGAAGGGATGGTGTTGGAAGCGTCGCGATAGTAATAATAATGTACGCCGCGCTGCCGTAGTTTACAGCACCTGTGACTGTCCCGCGAGTCAGTCGCCCTTGATCGTATATTATAATATGTATATGTGTGTACAACAGGGGTCACATACCGGACACGTATACCGGTAGTATATAGGTTCTCCTCCACCCTCTCGCAAACATACTATGTCACTTCACATAAACGTATATAATAACAATAATAATAATGACAATATATATATAAATATATAGAGTCTCCTCGATTTTCACGATTTTGACGGGGACTATATTATTTTGATGCGAGTTTCTGTAATATTCGCAGGACTTCATATTGGGACTCTCCAACAATGATTCGACTCATAGTCGGAGTAAGGGTGTATATAGTTATAAATTATAAAACGTTGTGTTTAATTTACAATAGGTTATAAAAATAAGCATTAGATTAATTTTTATGCAAATTATGTTCTTCCCGCATTAAGAAAAAAAAAACAAATGTACAATATCATTGACCGACTTAAAAGTTATAATTCACAATTTATACACGTGAGTCGCGATTAACTATAAATATTAAATAGACATAAAAGTATAATACTATATGAATTATAACATTATATGGTCCTTCGTCATATAGAGTACTATGTACAGACAAGACAGACGATCCTCTAGTTAATATAATATAACCCACAAACGCCGTCAGTAAATATAATATTATTACAAAACATGATATCATTCAAACGCACGCTGCCGTCCGATTTCCATATTGACCACATTATGAGTAATGATTTATACGACTCGTCTGGGGTGCCGTTGCAGTCTGCACCCTCACCACGCGTTTCAGATATGTTACATTCACCAGTCACCGTTAAACATATTATTTTACAGAGTCATTCAAATTTCGCGTCAAAGACCAATGGAAATTATATTATATCATCGGGGGTTCTTATACGCTCGGTCGCTGTTAATTAATAGTAGATAACGCGACATTCAGATTACATTCAGACTCCAAAGACACATCGGAACATTTCCGTTTTGTTTAGCGTAGATTGTAAATATTCATATTATTATGATTATAATGTGTATGTAAGTACGACGATAAAATATAGAGTCGAATATTAAGGCTATCAAAGCCACAAGAATTTCATACTAAAGCAGTGGTCTTCGGCCGTTTTAGACAGTGGACCCTATTATTTTTTTAAAATCTCACTGATTACATTATTGTACCAAAAACATTTATTAAATAATTAAAAATACATATATTTCATTCAAAATTTGTTCACAGGCTAGGGATAGAAGATCTCTGCATATAGGTACTCAAAAAGTATACAACAGTGTCCTTTCATCGCTTATAAAATAATATGCGATTTGAATATTTGTACTACCTACCTACAACTTTTTAACGTATTCGTCTGAAATTTTTTTAGATCCTAGAGGGTATGTGCTATTTTACGTCCCTCTTTTAATCCAGCCCTACCAAAAATAATAAAATACAACCATTGACATGACGTCGAGTGTGGTTTCTTCACCGAGGGAGCAGTCTATATAAATGAATCGCGCACAAAAACATTAAACTACGTGACGTGTGTCGATACATGGAAGAAACGCATAAATGGAGTGTACAATAGCTTTCAAACAATGACTCAGGCGCGCTTTAATCTTATATTTTTTTGTTGAAACTTAATTATATTTCATAAATCGTTCCGACAAAAACATGCGCACTTTTGATGAATTGTGAGCAGAAAAAATATTCAGTGGCAGCTACACCACGGTGTATGTATCTTATGATGATATTATTAGGTTTGTTGATCGAAGGTTACTAAGTCAGAACTAGGGTTGGTACCGAATTGATTTCCTGCTTCTGCACAACTGACAAGAATAATTTCCTGTTTAAAAATGTCTAGGTAAGTTGGATTGGTTTCCATTTCTGTTATGTATTATTACTAAATTAATAATAACAAAATATAACGATCAGTTGTTCGAAATATAAAATTAAATACTTAAAAAACTAAATGACGGACTATGTTAATATGGGAGGACTCTCACAGTCTCACACAATTAAAATATTTGAAAAAAAAATTGTTTTAAATTATCTAACTACTAACTCAAACAATAATTGGATACATCACAATTTTAAGTAGGAACCAATTCAAGTCGTCTGAGTAAAATAATTTCTTCTGGTGCGAAACAATTCGGCAAAATGTGAACTATTTCATCTATAGCGTGAACGGGGAATAAACATAATTATTATGTAATAATATGACGGTGAAAAAATAAGACATTATTGAATTGGATTTTTCCTACGTCTTGCGTGAAATGCGTGTATGCTGTACTACATAATAATAATATAAACACTTAATTTATAACACAAACAAAAATGAACGTATTTAAATATCATTTTTCGATAAACCATGACATACATTATACATAGAATGCACGCGCTGATGATAATAATACGCTTCGCTTTCGGCGAGCACATCGAACCATATAATATTATTGTAATACGTATAACAGATATCATATGGTATTATATACAGTCACACGCGCGCGCTGTTCGTTTTCATATTAATATACGTATACTTTATTACCGTGGGGGTGCTAGCTGTGGGTCATTTATATCGGATACGCTCGGGTTTATCGAGAAATGATGTACACGATCGTGCGTGATGCACACACACACACACACACTCACAATGTATAGCTAGTAACTCTAGTTTTTATACGAACGGCGGTAGTGGTGTAGGTGCATACTGTTATATATTATACATTATATTGGCAGCTGTTGTCGGCCGAGCGGGACGAAAAAGCTACACAAAACACGGTATAATCCTGCAGCATCAAATATTATTATTATTATTATCATTTCGTTGTTAAATCTCTCGCCGTGGTACCTGAAATATTATTATTATTATTATGACGTATTCGAGAGCTGACGTCGAAGGGTCACGTTTTCGAGTCATTATCAGCGCGTTTAATGTATATATTATTATATCGTATATTGGAGTATTAATAATCCATAATCCTCGCACTAGTCCGTTCGATAGTACGCTCGATTTTTGATATTCGAACACAACAGGAATGTATTTAATATTATACATATTATAATGTTTATGTAAATTATTGTTTTTATTTCATTGAGGGCTCGAACGATTAAACCGATACAGCCGTACAATAATATGTTATAACAATGCTTTACATTATTCAGTAGGTACTTATGCACTGCCCTTAAATATCGACATTAATTCACCGGTTATGAGATACTCATATTATTACGGTAATACCTGTGTGTATCGTTATCTGCGAGTATTTTGATATATATTCATTTTGTTTGCATAACAATATAATATTATAATGAATGTTTTGCGTACCTGCAACGATGGTATTTTATGATATAACGTTATTAAAATGTTAAAAATTTAATAAAACTATAGACCTTTTAATTAGACTGAGCTATTTTAGTAGGTTAAAGAGGCGTAAAGGGGAAGATCCAATTGAAAATTCATTACTTTCAAAGCTTCTCTTAGAAATTTATTTTACGTTTTAGTTTTTACACCATTCTCTTGTAATATCTAAGATGTACCTACATTAGAATACTGAACTTAAAAATAACTAAATATTTAACTAATATTTTAATTGTTAATTTGATACAAACGTTAACGTTTTAAAATGTATGATCGTAAAAAAAATATAATATATTTACTAATACTTTTTTAAGTCACCAACAGATATTCGAATAATGTTGTATAAAGAATGATTGTAAAGACAAACAAATGAAAAGAATAAATCTTTTTTTAAATAATTAGGTATTACTATAATATTACTGTTTTGTTTTGATTGTCTAGGAAATTGCGCATAGGAGTGTAGGTTTTAGATGATTCCCATTTCTTTAAGCATGTAAAGTTATATCATAGTTTGTGGTGATATGTAGTACCTCACAACTATTCGAATATAAACACTGCTGATGACCGAGACAGTTTGATTCTTCGAGGGCGGTAGAACTTCAGACCGCGCTACAAAACAATATTCTTTACCATTATATTGGTCGTTTAATCACGCCGAAAATCATGATCAGATCTATTCACAAATCAATATATGTACGTCTTGTGCGACTAAATCAGGTAGCGAGCAATGTATTATTTTGTTTTTAAAAATCTCGTGGGCCGCATTTATAATAAAAATATGTATTGAATAATTATTAAAAATGTGTTAGAAAATATTTTTTATACTTAAAATTTATTTTCGGGTCTTAAATGAAAGCAAAGTAGCTAAGAGCTGTCAGCCCCTAGTTGAATAATTTTATTATACTTTTATCGTAAACCAATACATACATCATTGGATAATATTTTATTTAAAAATGAAAATAATTACTTATATTTTCTATTTTTAAGATATTTCTGAGTTTAAAATAAAACTGCACCACTGTAGTAAATACATAAGTCATAAATATTTATCTGCAGCACAGTAGTGTTATATCAGTCGTAGATGTTATTTTAGTTAACATTGCATAACTTCCCTAACTAATCTTAAGACTTGTTATTATTTATTATTTATTATCACTTATCAAACTCACTCATTGTACAAAACTATATAGATTGTAGATTACTTAAATAACAAAAAAGATGTTATTACACGATTAGGTATGTATATAATAAATATGACGTAAAAGTCGCGTGACGGACAAGGGAATCGTTAACCGAAAGTGCCGCGGTGCCTTTCGTCAGCTGCTCGGTTTTTAACCGTTGTTACCGCACAATTGTAACCACAACGATGGTATCGTGTGAAAATTAGAATATCGCGCATGTTAAATGGTCTGGAAATGCCTGCGTTATGTGGTGTTGCTATATGTATATTATTTACACAGCAATGCAATAACGTCGCTGCAGCAATGTATATGTGCGTGCGTTTGTGTAGGCACAGACCATCGCGACCGATACAGTCGTAGTTGTACGGGTAAAAGGGTTGACTTTATTTGGTTTTTTTTTTCACCCGTTCTTCCCTTTGGCCCACGACGCGTTTTATTAAACGCGAAAGGGTTGGCGTTCACCCGTTTATGCGATTGTCCCGCCGATAAAAATCAGCAATTAAAGCGCCTTCATTAAGACTCCGGAACACGCTATATACATATACGTACACCAACACCGTAATATATATATATATATATATATATATCAGCCGAGTATTGGACTTATGTATCTTCGTTATCACTGCAGATACTAATCCCGTGGGAGACATGCGATCGAACTATTTGAATGGAGGGCGCAAAAGAATATTTTCGACTCCGCGCGACGCAGTCATATTTTAAATACACACTGTGCTATGGCAAAACTATGAATAAGAAGATGGGTAAGATACTAAACCTATAAGCCATATAGAAATAAAAATCAAACATTTTAATTGTAAAATTAATTTAATGATAAATCATAAATCCGTTTAATATTATACGGTGCGTATGCTAGTGTTACTGTGAAAAACTATAAAATAATATACATTTTTTTTATTTATTGATCTTATTTAAGCCAGGCAACTACAGCCATTAGCTGTGAATAGAGACAGTAGGTTTTTTTTTATGTAAGAATTGTTTGTAAAGTTTGGTTAGTACGGTTGGAACACATGGGTATGTGTGTGCACCATGGATTTATCACTAAAAACCCGGGTAGTTACCCATCCGAGAGCTAGCGACGCCGGCCAATCCTTGACCTTAGAACACATTAGTGACTGAGGCCAACCACCGTGCCAAACCAGGCCACTAATATACATTTTTTTTTTATAAATTAACTAAAAAATGAGAAAGATATCTTTGAAAACGTATCTAAGGTGAAGGAGATCGGTAACTTCTACACACATATCAAAATGGCCTCCCATATAATATGGTTTTCGTATGGAGCTCTTAAATTAATTTTATTAATTTTTATAATACTATACACTGCAGATTGCAGTACAATATATATTTTTATTGTTATATCTTATTCGATTATTCTCTTAGTAGTGAATTTCATCTGGATTCATTGGTATTTTTAAATTCTTAAATGATGGGTTTTTTACTTTAGGGTTATTTAAGGGTTAACTTTTGCTTAAATTTACGTTTATTAGTTTTTCTGAGTCATTTATATTAAAGGGAATAATGCTTTTGAAAAAAACATATTACATTTTATACATAATGTTTTTTAAAATATAATGTAGATATTATTTATACATTTTATGCGTGTTTAAACTAGCTTAAATTAGTTTGAAAGAAAATTAAATAACATATGTACCAATTATATACAAATTATTAATTAGATGGTAAAAAAAATACAGAAATATGACTACTATAAATTATAATATACTTATAAATTTCAGTAACTATTAAAATAATATGTTATATGAACTTATTTTGTACGCAAAAAAAAAAATGAATATAGATTATATAACTTTTATATTTATTCGTAACAATGCAATAGTTAATAATAACCATAATAGTATTATAATAAATTTTATTTTATTTGTTAATAAGTATAAAATTTTAACTTGTCAAAAACAATAAATTTATAAACCATAAACTGTAAGATAAGTTGATAGTTTTCAATTTTTTAACAATATTTCAAATGTACGATTGTGTATTGCAAATTTCAATCCATAATTATTTTTAAAATTCCATTATGTTGTTTAAACATACAAGATCTACCTTTTTTTACACGTAGAACGATTAACAAATGTAATGCAAGGCCGCACGATCATTTACATTTTACAAATCGATTAATTTCAGTATAATTATTAAAGGTTTAGTGTCTTGATAATTATTATTTATCAAATATGATCAATTATATGATATATATATATATACATATATATAATTATTCGACTTTAATGTCATCGTTTATTTAATGTTCGTACGACAGTAAAAATGTGATGTTATTGCTGTCTGTCTGTTTTTCAAATAGCCTATATTTTACTGCTATATCAACGTTGTACGTCATTAATATAATCGCAGCATTCATATAAATAGTAATTGTCGAAAATAACTAGCGATTTAATTTCTAAACAAACTGTCTTGAGATTAACTTTTTAATTATTATATAGTAACCAACAAAAGTCATTCGATAAACTGCCATAACGTTTTAATGCAATTTTTCAATAATTGGAGTCATGAACATTTTCACATCGTAAACAAATATCATGATAGTTCAGAAACGTGGTAAACATTCCCAGAATATTGAACAACGCATTAAACTGCTCAGAACAATTAATCTTGATTTATGGGGCATTCTTAAAAATATTACGACTAAACCCTGTGAGGATAATACTAATCACGGGAAAATGACGCTCACATAAAACAACATGGGATTTATACTTCCTTTTTCCGGATTTTATGGTTCGCAAAGTTAAGAGATGGAATAGGATCACTATACTTAGCTTTACTATAATATGTAATATAGATATATAAAAGAATAAAAATATATTTTTGACCTATCTATTGACACCGACAATCGGTCACATGTATATCGAGCGTATTTCTGTCGTGTGTTATTAAGTAAAAAGAGTTGTTTTTAAAGATAAAGTAGAATATTTTTATTTATTTATTTTTATATTGATCTTATTTAAGACCAACAATTACGGCCATTAGCTGTGGATAGGAACAGTAGGTTTTTTGTGTAAGGTTTATTTGGAAAGTTTGGTTAGTATGATTGGAACACGTGTGTGTGTATGTATGTGTGTGCGCGCGCGCGCGTGTGTGTGTGTATGTCATTAATTCGTCACTAAGAACTCGGGTGGTCACCCATCCGAGAGCTAGTGACGCCGGCTGATGCTTGACCTCAGAACACATTAGTGACTGAGGCCAACCACCGCGCCACACCAGGTCACAAGAGTAAATTTATTATTATTATAGTAAATTATGAAAAATATCTGAAAATGTTGTTTCTACCTTGCCTCAACAAACCGTCCAATACGTTTATTCATTTTGTTTTAGAATGCAATGCTGTTTTTTCATCCTAACCGATTTTAACGTGACAGTAATTTGTAAACATTAGTAACCCTCTTTCCTAACATTAGGCAAAAACCTTTCCCAATGGCTTTAATTATAACATTACACTAAATGCAGATTAAACCATATACGAGTTATTAAAAATATGACTTTTCGACAATCAATGAAAAAAGAAAAAAATAGTAAGATATTTCAAACTAACAGGCATGATTCGTGCTGTCGGAAATTTTCTAATTAAAATATCTCTGAAATAAGAATACTATCAAGTATCGAAAAAGAGGCCAATTATCTGTTTTTATTTTTGTATAAAATGTGCGTTTTTGTTATTTATAAAGAATGTTTTTAGCTTATATTAAACCGTATTATAAATAATATATCAATATACATGATAATTAAGCCGAGAACGTAACATATTTTATTTATTATATTATATTATATTATCATAATATAGTGCTATAGTATATCGAATGTTAAGTTTTAGAAAAAATTGTTTAAATATTCAAAAATTAAAATCAAAAATATTTGAAGTATTTAACTAGCTTACAAATTTTAACGATTAAAGTAATAATTTACAGAATATAAAATAACAATAATCTATAAATTGAATATTATCTAGGAATTTATATACTTTTTTATAGAAACCCGCAAAGACCAAGTAATTCATATACTTTGTATGAATACTAAATAATAAAATTACTATTATAAACAATGTTATGTATGGAAATATGTGAGTTGTAATTTATAGACCAAAAACCAATTTAATCAATTTTGACAAAAACCCTAGTTTGTTTTTAAAGATAACAGAAAAGTTTAGAAAGTATATTAAACCACGTCTAATTTTTAAGTCTGAAGAAACTTTTTTTTATTTTTATGTTGATTACATAATCTACTGTGGGTACTATCAATAATAATAAAAGCCATATTTTAAAATTGTTAATTTTTACAAAAGAAGTACTCCTGAAACCGATTAGCAATACTTTAACCAAAATACACTAAGCGTTGAATCCAATCCGACGCAGGTGAATTGTTTACCTGAGGTTTGTTAACATAGAAAGATCATTAAAACCAAAATATATCAAATGCTGTTTTCTATAATTATTATTAATTTTTCCAGGGTTTAATCAAGTATAAACAACTAGTTTTATATATATATATATACAATTTATAATAAATAGCAATCATTATTAATTATTTAATTTAGTTTATTGTTGTATTTAGTATTTGTCATGACCCAAGATAGTTTACAATAACCCTTTCATATATTTTAATCGTTATATTATGTTTAAACTAATTTTTGAAAATTCAAAATACTATCCAACTTGTTTTATTGAGTATCCTTTAAATTAATTTAATTACAAAAATTCAACGATCTATGTAGTTTTAATAATAACACTGTTTTATGTATTCTAATAATAGCAATAGAAACTTGTTAAAAATCTCTTAGATTAGATTAATATAGCGAGAATTCTGGTTTATACATTGATATTTAAGTTAGGTTTTTTAAAAACTGATATTTTATTTTAAATTTGCTATGACATAATTGGAAAATTAATATCATGGCTAGATTATTAGAGTATATTAGAAACAAAACCACTATGAAGAATTTTGTCTGGGTACGAGATTTCTAAATTTTTAGCAGACAAAATAATATTTTGACTTGATTTTAGCTACTATCATTCATTATTTTTAATTAAATAAGTACTTATAAATCATAAATGAATGTATTATGTTTAACTTAGTAATAATAGTAACTAATTGTTGATCACGTCTGTAGTACGCAGAATAAACTATAAAGTAAACAATTTTATGCCAGGCACAACGAACTGTAGTTTTTAATATTATTAAAAAACCATTAAATGTATTATTCTACTTTTTTTTTGATCAGCTGTTTTTCCAATGTCAATTTTTATAAAATGATAAATTATATTCACTTTTTAAATCGTCGTTTGAATTTTTTAAGTAAAACAACATAGTACCTCAATGGGTTGTACAGTATGAATTTACACTCATACAAATAAAACCCAGGTAGTTAATATATTATATTTAAAAAAATATACGTATTACTCTAATAATATGTGATTATAACTATTAAAAAAAGAAAATTCCATTTTCACGATTTTATTACAACTAAACTTTAGCGTAAACCGTTCAAAGTATACGACATCAATGATGCTATTAAAATATTTGTTTTCAGAACAAATACACTATAAACATTTTTATCTTAAATTTTTAGTTTTTACTTCCTTATACATTAAATAAACCTGACTAAAGTTAACAGTCGTTATATTTATTCTAATATCTTAATATACCTCGTTATTTCTACTATATAATATATAATATGTTTTAACTTTTAACATCTATTTCTGAATATTATGTTAGCTATATTATGTAAAGGTAATTTAAAACTACACAGTCATCAATAAATATATTATAATAGTAGGTAGGCACATATATGTTTTATATATGTTATATTCTTTTTTCAAACAATTTTGTCAACCTTTGAATTAATAGTCCAAGTCTTTCGCAGGTTTCTTTCGCAAATACATAAACTAATAGTAAGAAATTAAGAAATTAGCTATCACAAAGAAATTAAAAACTAACTCTTTAAATACCATAGAAAAAAATTGATCATCGAATAAAGTAACCACCTGTATTCGGTTACGAAATAAAAAATATTTGAAATCGAAATATTTCTAAACACGTGCTATAACATTTTTTTTTTTAAACTGAAACCAATTTTGAGACAAATTTTTTGGTAATTCTACTAGTTATTTTTGATATTTAAAAATCAATTTTTTAAACAGGACACTACTTTTCTGAATTCGATGATAAAACAAAGTTTAATTTTTCCAATTTTAGTATAAAAAATTACAAATACAAAACATACGTCTTACTTTTAAAAACAAAATTAATGTATACAATATATCTGTGTATTTATTAATGAATTAAAGCATATTTATTTTTAAAAAAATCACGTATATAGCTTTATAAGTTATAAGTTATACAAGTTTTCGATAATTTAATTGTTTACATTAAACCATAAACATTATAGTAACCAACATACAAAATACTACTTAACAGAATATTTTCCTCTGTCATCAAATCACAAGAAATCTATGCAGCACTAACATTTTCAAATCAAATATCTACAGTAAACTTGTGGAATTTATAGCGCGAAATTTCAATTATATAACATAAAAATTTAATAATACCGATTATTCATGATCAAGATAAAAGATAAACGAATTAAAAAATAATTTAAATAAACGTCATAAACCTACATCCGATTTCGTATCAAAAATATCATTCATAATTCACATTTGAAATGTACATCTATAGCGGTTGATGAAAAAATATAAAACAATAAGATTGCATTAAACTGGTATTTCAATATACTAAAAATACCACCAACTCGAGACTAAAAGTCTTATACTATTGACTAAATTTCTAACGATACTAAAAACTATCCGGAACCTAAATGAAATTACTCAGACCATAATATCTAGGTTGGTCATATGTATGTGCTAAAGGTGAAAAAAAGCTTATGTCACGAATTCTAATCTTAATAATGCATATAATTTCGATGTTGAAAAATGTGTATAGCATTTAAGTTATTGAAGCACAAAGGCAAGGTTTTAAATTATATTAAATATATTTTATTAATGAATAATTAAATATTGTAATAGTAAAATATCGTCGAACAAATCAGAAAAATAATAGTCGTGTTTTTTGAAATTTAAGAATTTTGGACGTTGGTTATTCGCAACGAAAATTTTATACCATTAGAATAAAAATAAAATAGACCGCAAAACTACTCCTTTTTAGGAACAATGTATACCCATTACGCGTTCGTATAGTGCGGTAAGACACGAAGTGGATTTCAAAAGTTGTCGTACAATCAATAAATACCAATAACAATGTATAGAAATATATGAATCTCACCTGGTTTTGTGATAAATATAATAATTAAATATATTTATTAAAGTTTTGCGAGTCGCAATGCCTTTTCGAACGCGTGCGAGTTGTTTGGTCGTCAACTGTGTCGCAGAGGTCTCGTGGAGGCGCAGGCCGCGTGCCGTCCAAACAGCGTGCCGGCGGTGACTGCGGTCACCGGACCGACGCGCCGTCGTCGCGCACTTTTGTCGAAGCCCACACGGTGGGCGTAACCCCGAGACGGCGAGCGCGGGCGCCTTGACGCGCTCACGCTCCGCCCGGCTGGCCCACGTGCACCGCGACGCCGCGGACAGTCTATCGCCGGGTGACCCATATCCGGCGGTTCCCGTGGGCGAGTTTTCACCCAGTACCCGACTTTTGGGGCGCCTCCTTTTCTTCCGCCCAAACTCCTCGTTACCGCCACCCCCGCCCAGCCCGTCCACAATTCTCTGCCCCCCTCCCAAAAAACCAACCACGAGGGGGTGCGCGCACTCCCCACCACACACACACACACATCTACGCACGAACTGTACCCATACATACACGCGCGCGCGAACGCTCGCCTAACCGCCTACAGCTTTTTTTTTCATACACTGGCTCCTTTTTATCTTTACGATATTTTACGACGAATTTCATAATAATAATAAAATACTTGTACGACGTCCATTATATTATATCGTTAAATCTTTTCGTATTATTATTTTTTTCGTTTCGGCGACCATTGCGTATTATGTTTCTTTGCGATTCCAAAGTCTATTAATATTATTATTATTATTACTATGCCTTTAAATGACCGGCTCTTGCAAATTTTTTCTCCGATGATTTTGTTTTTATATAATTTTTCTTTCGTGCACCGCGTTATAGTTATTTCCATCCTTTTTACTTATCTCAGGACATAGAACATTATTCTAACTGCGACTGCAGTGTGTGAAAAAAAAATAACACCTCTGATTTGCGTGCGATCCACTAAAACGATTTGTCCGAATAACATAAGTAACGTCGTGGAGGTCGGATAATATTATATAAAATTTTTATAATATATCAGTTTAGAGTATTAAAAACTAAATGTTTTTTTTCTATGTCCTCTATATTCCAAAATACTACAAAACTGTTTTCAATAAGAATTATATCAACAGATTCCTTAAAAAATATGGGAGAAGGGGGTTGTAGCTTCGTTGCTGTATTGTTTAATATTTTGTAATTTGCGCTAATAAACCTAATCTAAAACATAGTATCAGCTATTGTATTTAAGAGGCAAAGTGTGTAGTTGAGGTTTGTATATTTAAAACACCCTAAATCGATTTTGAAAAAAAAAAAGTGATTGAGAATATTTCAACTGAAAGAAAACAAGAAGGATAGGTCGATTATTCAATTTATAAATCATTCATCCACAAGTGAATTGTTCATCTTAGTTTTATTTATATTCCGGTAATACTAGATAATATTGACTAGTTATTAAACATACATAGAAATGTTTGTGCATTTTTTAGTAGGTATTCAATATTCTCGAAAACTACTGAATCAATTTGCACCAAATTTTGCACACATATTCCTTGAGACTCAAAGAGTGTTTATAGTTTCGTATTTTTTTAAACCCATATAGGTGACTTGCACAAGAATTTAGTTTTGGCTCACCAAAATTTAATACTAGTGGGTTATATATAATATGTGCTATCTATTGGTTAAAGAGGTCAAAAAAACTTTAATATTATAATCTATATATAATATATATATTAATAAATGTATACTTTTAACATTTATACCTACTTAAAAACTACTCAACAGAGTTTATGGACAATTGTTCTTGGAGACATTATGAAAATACAGAGAGTAGTTTTGACTACGATTGAAATTATGCAAAGTTCTATATCCAATTAGCCACAGGCAGTTTCTCATCTTGGTCGAATTTGTTTACAAAGTAAGCTACATTGATCATTGATAACGATTTCTTCATGAATTGTACACTAAAACTGAAATACATCTGTAGTCCGTATCTTATAATTGTTAATTTTAGTATATTCCGAGTAGAATCGGGTTATACAGCTTATAATATATATTATTAATTTTTATAAATACAACATTTTACTGATAAAACCTAGTTTTATTAATTTTATGTATAGAAAGTTATAAAAAAAAATTAACTTAACATTTTTAAATATAGAATTTGTAGGTTTAATTCCTCTAACAATCAAAATGTATATTCTTATATAGTTTTATATCAAGTCATATGAGAAATATAAAAAATGGTGATTAAATTTAATATTAAAAATATGTTATTAACTATAAATTATTATAAAATTCAAGTATAATTTTTCTTTAATCAAATATTTGCAAAGAATCTGTTATAACTGACTTCTGATAGTAATGCAACTCAACGTTTTTAATTAAAAATATAATATTAAACAAAATTAATAAAATTGTATAATAAATATAAACATTTTATAAGTAATGGCATTTAAATCAAATAAATTCTTTTAAGAGATGATATGCAAAATTTTTGATATGTAATTTGGATATTCTAAATTACTAACAATCCTCATGACCTCATTCAATCATTCTGTTAAGAATTTCTTAATCGAAATAAAACGCATTTTCACTATAAATTACTGCTTTTTTTATGAGCAATAGTTTTTACCGTTTTTCACATTTAACTTATAAGTTGTATGATGTGAATAAAATAAATTATTTTTTTGAATCAATACCTAGTATTTTCTTTTTATAATACATTTTTTTTTAAAACGATAAATTTCCTATTTTTCTCTCTTTTTTCAATTTTCGTCATTTTTCCTTCTAATAGTTGATTACTTTATGTTAGAAATATCAACAAACCTTTGTTTACTTTTATGTATTTTAAAGTTTAAACGTATTCGTATGTAATATAAAATACATGTTTAATGAAACATACTATACGTACCTACATAATATATATTATATATAGTAAAAACGTTAATTTAGAAGTACTTGCACTTAAATACTCAACGAATTTGCCTAAATAATAGCAAATTCTTCCAACCATTTATAATTTATAACGAATTCAATAAATATGTTCAATAATATTAAAACCAAAAAATTATTAAAAGTTTTTATGTTTAAATTATTTTGAGAAACTCATTATTTTGTTATTCAAATTTTTAATGCCTAATAATAATTTCCTAGAATACATCTTTTTCTAGCTATACAATCATATTTTTTCTAACAAGTGTATAAAATATGTATGTTACGTTAAAATTACAAATAATATAATATGTTTTCTCTTGCTTTTTACTCATATATTATAATTATTATATTAAAAACCCGGTTGAAAAAGATAAAATTTATTATTTAAGTATATTAGGTACTACATTAGCTATATAGGCTTTACAATTATACTAGCCACTAAGTATTTATACACATTTTTATTATCATATGTATTAGGTAAACCTATTTGTATTTTAAAAATTATTAATTATTTAGTAGGCTTGGCTACTGTGAAATTTTGAGTTACACAATAGACTTATAGATCGGCATTTACATTAATTTTTAGTATATTTTACATTATTTTTGTGTCCGTGCAGCTATTATATTTTCAACAATAAACCGATCGGTAGATATACATATATATATATAATTCAGATAGTTTAAAAAATACAAATTTATTATGTTCCTAAGTTTACGTATAAAAATCTATAGTATTGAAGAACAGTTTTAATTGCTAACTACTAACTAGTATAATTTAGCATAAAATTATCTATTATAAAAAAAATCTTTAATGTTATCTAGGTTAGGTTGTAAAACTAAATTTTGATATTTCTTATCATTTTAGCTAATATTTTTATGAGTTTTGTAATAATTGGTATATTTGCTATAGAAAATCATTTTGGACCAATATTCGACTAATCAGTATAAGTAAATATGTATTTAGTTTTTATGATTTTTAAATGGTTTCCGAATTATGCAAAAACCAATAATAGATACAAACATTATCGATAACGGGATATCTCGTAAATTACTTTGATATAATCTTTACACACATTTAAAAAAAAAAAATGTTGATAGTTTATACGATTGTTTGGAAAGCGCTCGCGTCATTTTTTTGAATCGACTGCGGCACAACAGGTTAGGTCAGATTTTAAATATTTTATTTCTAACAGCAAATTTCACATCAAGTTTTCCAACAAATCCGAACTCTCGTCGCGAGAACGCGCCGACCAGTCTCAACGAGCTCTCGGAAGGGATGGGTGAGTGGGGTTGGTGTGTACTAGCTGTATATTATTATCGTTGCGTGCCGGATGTACCGGATGGTGGGCCGCTGCGGTACGCAAATATACGATATTATAACGTACGAGCCGGTCGTTATTCATCGAATTAATTGCCGTTCGTGGACACTTTGGAGCGCCAGCCGGTCAAACTTGGGCCATAAAGTCGGGCGGCCGCGATGAGGGATGTGCGAGCGCCAAACTCGCTCGACGGAAATTACGACGGTGAATATCATCGTCATCGTTGTTATAATAATAATTATTACAGTTATTATTGTTATATTCGTGAGATTTCAGAAGAGGAAGAGAGTTGCATGCACACCTTTGAACTACTGGGAATAATCATCGCATCTCGAGTAAGTTTTTATGTGTGTGTGTGTGTTGGGGGAGAGGTGTGTACGTGGGTGTAAGTATGCGCGCTAACGACGCGTAATAATAACGTAGCTCTTCGTTTATAACATAAATACGGCACGCTCGCGTGTAATTATACACGGTGACACGCGTTCCTATTAATCAACTACGTGAAAATAGCGCAAAGTCGGTGCTAATTTTTTAATTGTTAATTATCATACTTTTGGTTCGGCAAAACTTTCGTCTACACGCGCCACGCGCGCACCGTCTCGTTTATTATTACCGTGCTTCTTATATAAGATACAGCTGCAATTCGAAATCACTATATAGGTTTGTATTTTATTTCGTGTAAAACATGCAAAGCTCACTTCCACTCATCCACTACTTTGTTTTTACGAAAATATGCTATTGTGGTGTATACTATTATGGTAATATTATAATATTCCACCATTAAAAATTTCTATAAAATTCGATTTTTATCGATCTTATCTGTTTACTTTTATACTTCCGTACAATAAGTACTTATACATAGTATACAGTATACACACATAATATTTAACAATAATGCTGTAAGAATTATTGAGAGCTGCTAAATTGGAAATACTTATATACACAATTTTTCTAAAACGCCATGATTAAACATTACAATTACTCGTACATGATTATCTATAATTAAAAAAAAAGAAATGAGTATAATTATAACGAGGTCTTATATATATATATATATATATATATAACAGCTGTATATTATAATCGACAACTACCACTTAAAAAATGGCTACTGAACAAATAAACGCATAGTTATAACACATTACTGAAAAGTGAAAATACAAATTCGCGATTATTTTATTATTATTATTATATATCGACAATTGTTTTACTGACTTACTTTTACACCATAGGTAATAGGTGTTATGATTTAAACTGTACAGATTTTTATAATTTGTTTTAAACTCGGAGCTGTACTTGTATTTTGGGTCATTGTGCGCCGATGTGGTGTCAAAGACGGTAAGACCATACTGCTAACTCAAAATGAATACAATTCAATGTAACATGATATGACTTGAAATAATACTGTTACTTGCGAGTATACGAAAAAAAGATAACATATTTTTATTTATTTATTTATATTAATGTATTATGGAAAATGGCATTTAACAAAATTACACAGGTCAACAATATTTGACGGAACAACAAAATTATAAAAGTTGCAAAAGAGCTAAACTCAAACTGGCTATGGGCGCTTTAAAATTTAAGTTACATTTAAAACACAAGTGTTAAGATTTAATATTGTGTAATATTCCTAATTTTTTGGATTATTTATGATTTTTTTAAATATTGTTATACCTTACTAAACATGATTTATATACGTTTCCCACAAAGGTCGACGCACACTCATAATATTTAATAATTATGTTACAGAAATTATTGGGTACTGTGTATAATTTTTGAATTACACAATATCTAAAACGGTCGTAGCTAAATATTTTTATGTTTTATATCGTGTTCCTTTTTTTTTTTTTAATGTAGACGTTTTTCGATTCATAAATTGTATGCCCCGACGTATTACCTTTTTTTTTTTTTTTTTTTTTTTTTTATAAAATCGACGTATTACCTGTACCTACGTCGGTTACCTATTATACCATGGAAATCTCTGTAAAAAACAAATATAAATATAATGCAAATATAATTGTAATTGAAAACAATAGAGTATATTTCTTTTAAATACACAATTTCTCGTTGTACTATATATCTACGTAAGCTACGTTATTGTTTATACACTTATAGTCATTAGTCATGTAATGTATATAGTGTTTAATCGGTATGAAAATAAATGTACGGCAAAATTTCCGCTATAGTAAACCACATATAGCTTTATAGAGTTTAGATTGTGAAGTTATTGATTCAAGTTTATAATATAATATAGCAGTTACTAATTAGTATCCACTATACGAAATAATAGTATATACCTACAATGAATGTACAACAGTTACACGATATAGAAACTAATGTTTAAGTATGTTACAGGTTATTAGCGGTAATAGAAAAGTTTTACATTGATAAATAAAATGATAAAATATTATAATAATAAGTATAATATACGAGGTGGAACACCAAGATAACCGTTTGCTTAAGCTATATTTTTATAAGATAACGCAGGAACACTGCACATATTGGGTCACTTTGACTAAACGTATATACAATTTAAAGCATTATAGATTAAAATGAAAACTACGTTGTATGATTGTACTTGAAGAATTTAATTATTTTTAGCAACAATAATTATACAATTATTTTACATAATTTTATCTTTAAAGCTGTATTAAAAATAAAAAATAAATATTTATGAATATACATATTTTCATATATATTTGTCACGCAAAAATATGATTGATAAAATTATTAATTAATTAAAATATGTACAAAAAAGTATATAATTAAAAAAAAAAAAAAAAAATGCCTTCTAAAAGCAAAAAAAAAAAACTCAAAATATGATTTTATAAGCAAAATTTGCTTAATCATAGCTTATAAGTATTTTTTTCTTACTTTGACATTTTTATGATTTTAATAAATAAATATGCAAATGTTACAAGTCCTTTGTCCTAATCATATTATAACATAATATACCACTGTATATAGCTTAAATTAATACATAAATATTTATTCTTTTTATCCCTTTTACACAAGTTAAAAAAAAAAAATTAATAATCGTGCAATGTTTAATAGGAAAATATTCAATCAATACACGTAGACGAAAACAATAATAATACGTAGATACTAAGGTATTCAATACTTTGAAGATACAATTTTTTTATCGACGGCGCATTGTATATGCAACTTTCCTGCGTGTACGCGTATAACATAGTCCTTGAAATGTTATGATTAAATTACTTACTAATTTTGAATCAAGTCATCATTCGTTAAAATGTATAGGTTTATTTAACTTAAATATTGTATTTATATAGCACATTAACTATTAATATTTGAAATGATGTTTAGGTGTAGCTTATAAAAATTAAATACATAAATATTATTTAAAAAATATAAATAAAAAGTTTTTTTAATTAGAAACATAGTTTAACCTAAAAAAACAAATAAAGTTTTGAAAATTTGTTATTATGTTTCTCTACAGTACGTATATTAAATTAATATTTAAAATGTCTAAAATGTCCAAAAACATGTATTGTGTAACATATTATAATATGGTATATGCATCAGACAGTATTTTTTTAATTCTTTTTTTTTTAAGTTTGAACTCAATTCGTTTAAAATATACATATATTTATACTATTTATTGCATTGTTCACAAAAGAAAGATTCTTTAAATTTTCCTGGTTAAATTTTTCTTGCTACTTATATGCCTCGTCCTATATTGTTAATTTATTCAAATGTTGTTGTCTACAACAAAAACGGTGAGAACTTTCAACCGAAAAGTGTGCACTCGATTTATGAAGGACTAATACGTAAGAGTGTATGAAGAGTTTACGGAAGTTTTTCCCTCTGTTCGTATAACAGAGTATAATGCGTTTACATAAGGCTGTCGTTCTTTCAGATTACAGAGCTCACTGCAACGGCATCTTTCGGCTTTCACTGCGTGTTGATCCGGAACCGTCGTATAAATTACGATTAATTTAAACTTTTTGTCACACCCAAAATTGGCGGTAAGCCGGATGAAAAATTTTTTTCTCCTTTTTCCTTTATATTTTTCACGATAATCGTGTCGAGCATAATAGGGCAACAAGCGTTTAGCTCCTAAAAACCACTACGTCACTCTCGTTAAAACTGGGTACCACAGAACGAGGAGAACTGTCAGATTATAAATGCGTAGTAACGGTTTATGGCGTAAATTCAGAACTCAGATGCATAATTTAAGTATGCCTTTACTATAATATAACAGCATTATATTAATCTGGAGTACCGTTTTTCGAAAGTGATTCTTTTGTCGTGAACTAGATAATATTTAAAAAAATAATATCTCACATAATAGATTCTTAGATATGTGATAAATATTGTTATTAATTTTACAACGATGTGTTTTGTGCGTATCAAATTCTAAGCAGAACAATAATTAATGTATTAACTTTTAAATGTTTGATAAATAATTTTTTCAGCATATTTATCATCGCCTTTTAAAGCTGTAAAAATGCATTTCAATATCTTTTCTGAAAAGAAAAAAGGAAGTAAACCAAAATATGAATAATATGGGGATCAAATGTAAAAAATACTGGTATTTTCCTTAATATGCAATTAAGAAATAAATTTATATTTCACAAAAAAAGAATATGATACCATAGAATCCTGAATAAACTATTTATGTACTTATTGTAAGTCATTTTTTGGTCCACTGTGTAATATGAAAATTAAATGATATTATACGACTATGTTTCCTAATATTACTTTTTTACTTTTTGACTGCTGCATTAAAATACGTCTGTAAAAGAAGTTTTGATAAATATGTTATTTTTTACCGCTAATTAATAATATTACTTTAGTATAAAAAGTAATACAATTTTAAATTTATATCAGTATATAGAGTAAATATTGGAGAGATTGAAATATTTAATGTTTATATAGTATAAATATTACTATGAGGTGAATGTTAAAAAAATAATAAATAATTTTACGAATTTTGTTATGTATTTATTTAAAATTAATTAATTTGTTTTAATTACGTCTGAAATTAATACAGCACATACAAATGATTGGAATTTGTATTATTTGAGTCCTTCTACTCACATTTGTACCCTTTATAGTACTTACAATATCATCGGATGTACCAAAATATTTTGAATCGTTTCACATAAAATTTAATAAAAATACCTGACATGCTAATTCATTATTATTACAATAATATTAAAAATTAATGATCTTATTCGTGAACTTTAAGTAAAACATAAATACAATATTAATTGTGTAATGCGTAAAATACGAGTACACGGTTTTTGTGAACATAGTGTGTATTTACTATATACAATATAAAATATTCGTATATATTAAATACATACATTTTAATATTTAACATCTTAAACAATCGTTTTTATTCAAACATGAAATGTATCGCATAATAATATACTATTTAATTTGAAATTCTTTTAAAATGTTGTTATTAGTTGTTCGATTTTACCTACAATGTTAATGTAATGTTTCACTATATTTATAAAAATATTTTTTTCAGTACTCAGTTTAATACAATTTACATATTAAAAACCAAGATATAAACACAGTATTTGTTACGAAATCGTGGCAACCATAGGATACATCACGATAAAAACATATTGATTTAAAATTACAGCCTGTATCATCTATAACAACGGTCAAGGGACTGTAAAATATACGTCGTTATAGCCAGATGTTATAACCAAATTTGATTTTTTTTTTTTTTTATACTTATATTTAACCTAACGTTATTTTATTAAAAAAAAAAGATTTTCGTTATGTCAGTGGTGATTACTCAAATACATTTCTTGAGTATTTAACTAATATTGTTTTTAAAATATTAATTTTATAAAATAAAAGAATTCTTCTATTTTATGTATTTATATGATGTTTAAGAAAATTATACATATTTTATTGAGGGTAATTAATTTAATACCCTATTTTTAGTGGATATTCGTAATATACAGGTACCAATTACCAATAAATACAATAATTTTTTTACGTTAAAATAGTTTTGTTGAGTTTATGTACTTACAATTTTAAATTTAGAATAAAATTAAACATTTTAGCGGAAGGGGGGTGGAAGGTTTAGCCCACCACAAGTCTGTCAAATCTAAAAACTGATTGAAACACTAACAATTTAGCCCAATCTACGCTACTGATAAAAACTGTGTAATGGTATCCTATCTATGTAGGTAATTGATAATATATATTATTTAGACGATCATTTGTGAAAATAATAATATGCAGTCATTATATACGACAAAAATGTGTGTTGCGGACCAATTTTTAAATCGTATTAGCCGATATTGTCGTTATGTCCAACGTCGTTATAACCATTTATTATGTATGTACCCATAAATAACCGAATTTTGCCAGGTCCTTGAAATTAACATCATTATACCCCATATGTCGTTACGACCGGTGCGCGGTGTCGATATAGATGATATCAACTGTATCTAATTAAAATTTACAGTATAATAGATATTTTAATCTAGATACTTTAAACACTAACCTAATAAATACGATAATAAATATAATTGATAATTTAAATACATATTTTAAGAATTCTTCATGACTGTTTAGTTATATATTGCGCTTATATAGAATGTAGTTAGGATATTGGTTGCGGTGTCGTTTTCGTAATCGATAAGTATGAATGTACGAAGATTAAATTTATTATTATATTTAATATTTAATGATAATATATAATAAAAATGATACTTTTAGCCAAAAAGTACTTAAAAATATACTTCAATATCATCCATGAATCAATATTAAATATATAATATCAATATCATAACTATCGAATGAACATATCGCGTCCAAAATAATAATATAAAATAATAATAATAATAATAATAATATAATATATTAGTATTGTGTACTTAATCCAAAATGCCACGAAAGCTTATCTTGTAATATTTTATTTTTTTATATTTTAACTATTTATTTTAATTCCTATTATTTAATAATAGGAATTTTATTGTTCCACGTTTAAAATATAGGCGGCTGTAAATAAATTGATTAAATTTTTAAAATATTTTAAATAAACTGTATAATCTTATTTCAAACAATTTCTAGATAATATGATTTCAATTTGTTTCAATGTAAATTTTTTAACTAAAAAAATGTATTAAATTATAAATTAATAATTCATTTCATACCTTAACTGTGACATATACGTTATGCACATACTCATACACAATATACGCGTATGCACTGCAGATGGTATAACATGTATAGGTATCTGCACTTTGTAGCGTATTTTATACTTTGGTATAAACGCCTTTGAAACGGCCTCGGAAAATGTCGTTGTTTAGATTTTTTTTCATCTCTACGCACACTCTTCTACCTGCCGTCCCTTTTTGAGTCCTTTGTCGTGTCAAATTTTTGGTCTGACCTCGGCGGGTTAATTATAAACTGTGAAACCTCCATAATAATATATAATAATTCACTAGTAAATGCGCAAGTTTCCGTTTACGCGTATATAGTAATTATTACTTCTCGTCAACAAAATTACAAGTTATATTCAGACCAATACCCCCTCCTGTTCGCAGGACCTTTTATACACGCGTCATAATATTACGGTCACGTGCATTGTCGCGATCTGAGTTTCTTTTCATGCTGCTTCACCGTAATATTAAACGACGTTATAATAATATTATACCGGAGACCATGGCGTACCTATAACTATTATACGGTAAACATACACCGTGGACCTTTGAAACGACGCAGACCCGACGTTGAAACTAGCTTTTATATGTTATTATGCAGCTATATACAATAAATTACGTATTTGCATGTACGGAGTGATCCGTTTAACGTAAACAGTGGTTATTAAAGAAGACACTAACATTTTTTGAAAATATTTCTTTTGCCTATCTTTTTATGACATCATTGGAACAATATAATAACTTTTATCGTAGTACCTAATTTTGTAAATTCTTTACTCTTTTGAATAACTACATAAATATTTTTAATTTAATTTTTAGAAGCAGAATATTACTCAGAGCATTTTGATTAAAAATAAATCAAATTTCGGAAAAATAGTCTATTTGTTATAACTGTATAATTATTTAAAGTTTTTGGGGCGGAGTAGACTAACATTTTATGCAGTATTCCGGTACCACTCTGATCACCAATATTTAAACATTTACATTTCATAAGTTATTTGTTAAAAATGAAATTTTTATAAATTGATATACTCAGTTATAATCTAACCTCAAATATTCCAATTCGTGATAAAGAATTGCAAATGCGTGTTGTCATTAAATGAATTAAAACTGCAGAAATAGTTAGAAAAAAACTTTATCATTTAAACATTGATATAGTTTTTGAATAAATAAGTGTCTTATTCATTAAACGATCCGTTTGGTTTAATACCTAAACGTAATATCTTGTCTAGAGAATAAAATTATATCTTATCCGAACATATAGGACGTATAATTCTGGTAGGGCAGAATCCTCAGGTTTCTTCCATGTGGTTTTATACTTGTAATAAGAACTTTACTATTTAATTATACAAAACATCCTTGAATTATTTTGGCCTTGGCTAATTTCTAGTTGCATCACTAAATATGACATCATAAATATCATACTGGATACCGTGGCGTACTAATATAACTATTAAAATATGGTGTGTATTGGCTATTAGATTTTTGAATAGGTACAGACGTCTTGACTAGCTCATTAAATATTATAATGCAGCTAAAGCTATATTATTTAATATGTTTACATCTAATATTTAAAATATAAAATTACGTTTTACCTGAATATCAGAGACATAACACCAGGGTTTTAAGTTTGATTTTTGTATAGGCATTGGATATTTGTGTGTGGTTGATGTTAATCAGTTTATGAACTTTTTTACTCGTCATAAAATGTCAGTCTGTCAACTCGATTTTCATTGAACTTTATATGATCTTTGAGCCATTAATTCAAATCTCTAACAATGATCAGAGTTTATAATTAAGCTTATTAATCAAATAATTATTACGTTTATGTTGTTTAATAAGAACATACCATAATATAAATTCTTTATTTGAAACTGCAGTAATCTAAAAACGCGATCAAAGTACCTACAATAAAATTGCATGATTCGTTAAACGATTAAAATTCAAGTTTATAATTTTATTTAGATACGGAAATGTCAAATGGTTTCGGAAAAAAATATGATGTTTTTTGCAATAGCCATAATAGTGTTATATACAACTATTTATCAGAAAAAAACTAATATTTTTGTAATGTATGTACATATATATACAATATACATATACATTTATATTTTGCGTAAAAAAAGCAACTAGGTACTAATAACGAGTGCGTATCATATTATTATCAACGCCACTCGGGACTAAGCGTACGTGTGATTCCGCAGTGTGTCATTACTAAATACACATAGTGTATGTGGTTTTGACATTTTTTTTGCTTTCAAATTTTCAAAATATCAACAAAAAAAAAAAAAAAACGGTCGCGTTAACAGATTATCGCGCGATTATACGCACCGAGCGTCGCCTCCGGGGTTAAGTCAGAAATTGATGACTTACTCCTCTACGCATATATATTACCGTGAACTGCAGCAGCTGGTGCTCTTGCCGGGTTAAAAACAACGCAATTTAAACGGTCGTTAGGCGGTGGGGATAAACACACGTTATGTTTATGTGTTTGGCGTGGGTGTATGTGTGTGTGTGTGTGTGTTCTAATTAATCGGCAATAATTATATATAGAGACCGACGTGGACTAGCCTGGGCGCAAAGAGTTCGACGAGGGGCGGTGGATATTTAGCCACTAATTATAGGCCGACGTCCACCGCTGCCGCATCGTTCCGGAATTAGACTGCAGCCGGAACAGTTTGTCGAGGACCCCTAGCACCGCGAGCGATGGGTTTGGCGCGGCCCGGCGGAGGGGATCATTGCAGTTTCCGTAGATTTATCGAATACCCCTTCCCTCCGACAGTCACCAGTCATTATATACCTACTTCCCCGACGGAGCGTCTCACCCGCTCGCCGTCCCGCAGGCTGCTCAAACACATCCCTCGCGATACGGTCGTTAAGCGTACGCGACCGCCCCGCGCACACACGTTTTCGAGATTACCGCCACTTTCCTTGCGTCGACGACAACGAACGGTCTCACACACCCGCTCATCATTACCCACACGAGCCCGCGATTTATACATGACGGCGAGAGGTCGGAAAAAAGTTTCGCTTAATCGCCGGACGTTTATTCCGCGACTAATCACCCACGTGCGTACAGTTATGCGCACCAGAGAATGGTTTCGGCGCCGCTGCCCGGATATAACCCGCAGACCATCCGTGTAAATCTCGTTGTCTCAACTGCGATACGCCGCAAAGTCTACGTTTTTCTTAACTGTACACAATATCTTCGTTTTTGTCATACGTATAAATGCACATTGTGCTGCGAATCGCGAAACGGCGATTGTTCGATTTAATTTCGGTCGACATAATGATGAAGAGTGACACAATTATATTATATGGTCTCGTATCGCACGGTGATAAAATAAATTACATAATATATAATTCTTATAAGGAACTCCATAAAAATGTCTTGTACATGTAATAATATAAATCCTACCACGCTTTACGCGATAAAAGAAACTATTTATATTACTGTACCGTTTTAAGTTGATTTATTAATAATAATATATAACATTAAATATTTAATACATTTTTTTAATTTTTGTGTAAGAATATGGTATATCTAGCGGTAAACAGGATACATTAAAATTGTTTTCCACTTTTTCATTGTAATATCATCAAATACACTAAAATAAACTCTGATAAATGTTATTCATCATGTCCCGTATAGTTAGGTAATTTCGTGTTAAATTCTTTAGACGTACCGTAAAATTTATTGAAAATAATAAACAAAATCTAAAAATATTTGACGTCTTAGAAAGTTTCTGCAAAAATAATAACAGAAAATAAATATTACGAGATACTAAATTGAAAGTTATCTATGAGGTAGGTACGAAAATGAAGTTTATGATAAATAATAGTTTGTATTGTTGTCTGTTTATAAAGAAAAAGAAAAATTGTTTTATTACGTTATCATAGAAGATGGATGGGAGGTTACATAATAGTATAACGATGCAACACGATTGTGCACTTTTTACCTTTTTATATTTGAAAAAATACAACACGATTGCGTTCCTTTTGCCTAATTATCTCCAAGTTCTTGCCTCTGTTGAACGTTCAGCTTCAGTTACCCATAAAATCGGTGGAAAAGCGGCATCAGATGATTTATAATTATTGAGTATATAATCAGTGAATTCAAAATTATCAGTAGAGCTATTTTAAATTAATTAAGCAAAAGCATCTTCTACATCTTCTGAGGGTAAAAATCTAAGTGAAAAACTTGTTTCGACCAAACACCAAGTTAAGATTTTAAATTATAGTTTTTTAAACTATAATCATTTAAACCAACAATATAAAATTAAATTAATTTTAATTAATCGTGTTGTAATTTTTCAAATGTAAAAAGGTAAAAAATGCACAATCGTATTGTGTTTTTTTTTTCAGGTAAAAAGTGCGCAATCGTGTTACGCCCATAATATAATATCCTTTACCATTCTTTACTATATTCTATTATAATAAAAAAAAATCACTTTTAAAGAATTTATAAACATAAATAGGTATGTAATAATGAAATAATGAGCGTTTACTAAATTATCATGTATTTATTTATTATTTGTGAATATCATGGTTCATGAAGAATGGTAAATAAAAATTGTATTGTTGTGCAATTACAAATTATAATTTAACATATTATGATATAAATATGCATACTTTCGCGTACAGTTTTTAATTAAATTCCACATAAACATAATATTAACCATATTATAAAGGATCTGCCATTTGGTATTGTTTAATGTATGTGAAATCATTTTTCTGTGTTGTATAATTTATTATTAGATATATTATTATGTACTTGATTATTCAATTACCTCCAGTATCTCAAGAGTCAAGAAGGTTGAAAATTGGTCATGATAAGGGTAGCTTTGAAATTCGTTTATTTTATTTCAAAAACTATTGTAAGCTCAACAAACTGTATAGAAATAAAAAGCAAAAATTAACGTTCTTTCCCGGTGCAATTTGTAAAAAAACATCATAATATTTAATAATTTTACAATAGTTATAACTATATAGAATAGTATAAAAATCAATAGTGAGGTTATTTAAATCTAATAAGAATTCTTTATTCGCTGAAATTTTGTTAATAATTATTCCATCACACATTTGTTTATTTTATGCTTAAAATGTTAATAAAATTAAACAAAACATATTATCAAAGACGTGTCCAGCGTAAATTTATTGATCGTATTTTTTCCCTCTTTCGAATTTTCCAATCGACAATAAAACTCAAGCTAACGACTTTAGCTAAGTTCTAAGAGCCATATAACCACCCTCTCGATATATATATATATAATTACCTCGATAGGCCATTACCGTTAATGAAGTTTTTGGTTTGAATATTAAAACTCTACTGACGGCTTGAAAAAATATAAATTGGAATGTTGTTATATAAGTTTTTAACGGCATCTAGAAACTTTTTTTTCTTACCGAGTTGATAATATCGATGAGACATCATTTCATTATTAGGTTCACTTACAACTATGAAGCACAAGATTAAAGGATTGAAAAGTTTTAGGGTTGACGGATTTTTTAAATGCATTAAAATAATGGGATATACGCCATAAATACATTTTAGAATTCCAAATATTTCATATGACAAGTATATAATATTATATATTTTTTTTTTTTGGTTGAGGTTTTAATGCGCTAAATATCACAAAAAAATGTTTTTTTTTATAAATTGGGGAGTTACTCTGCCATATAGTAAATATAAAGTTTATATCTATACCTATACCTAGTCATTAGGTATACAACATTTTATTATACATTTATATTGCAATAAGTAATTTATTTTTCTGCTAATTATACGGTGGAATCGTGAGTAGAATTAAATACTGTTTAAAAAAGCACATTTATTTTGTAACTAATTATTGAAATATTAAAAATGTTATGATCTATATTATACTATATACCTACCTATTATAGTTGATAACTTATAAACCAGTACTGTAGAATAAAGTAAATAGGGTGATGAAATATATAGCTTTATCGAAAAAATAATATAAGTATGCATTATTAATGTACGTAAAGAAATGTAATTATTTTATATTTACCTACAGATAGTTTGAAACGATGAATATGATGAACACGAATATCTTACACAAACACCTATAAGGAAAATTTTAGGGAAATAACAAATTTCTCAAAATATAAGCTACATAAAGCTAAAATTTAACATTTATCCTGATAATATTTATTAAATTATGAATTCATATAATTTTTTCTGGGAAGAAGAGCATCAGTTTGTTATCCTTCCTCCCACCCAAATAAGAGCTTATTAGAACAAACAAACATCTCAATTAATGATAATATTATGGTTTCAAATACTGCTTTTTATCTGAACAAATGCTATTTCAACAATATACGTATCGATGTAATATTTTTCCAACTAAATACGATTCCATAAGAATAATTTCCAGAAAAATATTTTTTAAAATGCATACGATTCCAGGAAAATAATTTTTAATGATATATTCTTTCAATAAAATATGATTCAAAATAAATATGGGCAGAGAAAATAAATTCCAAAAATATACATTCCGATGAAATATTTTTCCGATTAAATACGGTTCCAAAGAAATATAGTTCCGAGAAAATATACTTTGGGAATAATATTTTGACAAATTATTTTTCAACAAAATGTAACCTCTTTACCCATTATTAGTTGTTGTTGAGTTATCAGGCTACAATTTTATGGGTATCAATCTTTAATTTTATTCTTTCTATGATATATCATAGAAATAAATCCTAATCTTATTTCATTAATTTTAATGAACAGGGTTGGGATTTTATAGCTCTTCAAATTTCATAAATATACGCTATAATATGCATTAAAAATATGCAATAAAGACAACAAAATATGAAAAAAAAGGAAATTTATTAATTAATCACTTACAAATTTGAAATTATTACAGGTTTTTTCAATTTTATTTTGATGGTGTTTCATTGCTTTAATATGTTTATCTGTTTTTAAGTACTGAGTTATGTTAAATTTTTTTCACTGTTCACTTTACACTCACATAATTGACAAAATAATACATTGCCATCTACCTTAAACACTTCTTCGCCGAACTCGGATACAACATTATTGAGTTTACACGAAAGAGATGATTTAACTTTTGGCATTTTAAAACAAAGTTACTACACATAAACAGCGAAAATATAACGTAACACACGAGTACAGGCACAGAAGACAACTATATAAAAAGAATTGACTGTAATACAACGTTGATAATCGGCGATAGAAATCGCCGAAGTCGAATCGAAGTAGAAATCAAAAAAAAACCAACAAAATTAGCAGATAATAAAAATTAGAACCAAATACCTAATACGAAATTATCGTAGTATTATATTATATCTATAAATAATGCAGTACGGCGTTGCATAATCGTAATCGGCCTATTTACTTAATTTATAGGTACATTTACAATTTATTTGATAATTCAATTGACAAAAATCTAAAAACACGTTTACTAAAATATATTTTCATAAAATTTTCACAGATTTTGATTCAAAAATAGGTAAATCAATATAAATATATAGATTAATCAATAAAATTATTGTACAATTAATATTTTCTTAAATATAATACATTAAAATTTCTTCATAATAATTGCTCAAACTGCTTTTCCAATGAATTTTTAAATATTCACATGGTTTTAAGTAATTTTAAATGCTCTTGTCAAATATTTTTTTTCTGAATTAAATTATCAAATCTTAGTTTTAACAGTCATCAATATTTTAACAATAAATGTGAGTCCTTTGATTTCATGTTTATCATGGTTCTGCAAAAAAATAATTAATTATATAATTATTATCGTGTTTTGATAAGTATTTTATATTTAAAAATATCCTATACTTATAAAATTTAAAACTATATTTATGTAAGCTTAAATTATACACGTTCATATAAACAATTTATCATATTGATTTTGGTAATAAAGTAAATTGACAATCACACTATAAACTATAATGTATCAAGACAAAATATCAGAGAATTATATTAAAAATTAATTACAAGGTTTTACATACTTGATTTTATCAGCAATTTTTTTGGTTTTATTTTTAGATTTTTTTTTTAAATATAGATTTATCATTAATATTAAATTTATATTATTATGATAATTTTCAAATGTAGTATTTATATTCATGACTAATTTATGGAAATTGAGAAGAGGATTATTTCCATTGGACAACACAATTGCTTGACAATTATAATTTATTTCATCGTAAGCTGGTATTGATTTATGTGACTGTCGAAAATATCTTTGAGCTGTCAATTCAAGAGAATGAATACAAAACCAATGAGAAATTTTAAGGTCTAAAACATATATTCTTACCCATGTCACAAGCATTTGAGAAATATAGAAAATTTTCACCATATTAAATTAATACAGCAGCATGCATCGCAATGTATAGACGTTTTTGATTTAGAATCCATGTTTGCAAATAATGAAATAATATCTTTCAATATCTAAGAAATAAAACAACAGTGATTAAAGAGTTAGTAGAAAAATAATATATAATTGACATTATAGTTTAACTATTTCATTGAATTAAACATGAAGTGAAAAAATAATGAATAATTATTTTATTTCTAATTGTATAATACAAGCTTTATCAAATATTAAATTATAATTTTAAATTCTGAGTGAATCAATAAATGCTTGCAATTTTTAGCAGGTGTTTATATTAGTATTTTCAATACCTTTACATGTACCTATAACTTTCAAGATACTTTAGGTCTTTTAAAGACACGAATAGCCTTTGAATTTTTTTTTTATAATTTCTTTTTATAGTTGTGAATGAAAAATTCTTGCTCTGTCAAGCTTTACATTTTAATATCAAGTGTGTCATAATTAATTATTACAACAAAAATTAAAAATATTAAAGATATAAAGGATAATAATTATAATTTAAAAACTACTAAAATTATAAAATAATAGTAATAAAATAAATGTAATGTTTTATTTTGTTATTAATTAAATCAACCTACTGTAATAGTAAATAAATTGCTTCTATACCAATACAAAAAAAAAAAACATCAAAAATATGAAATTAAAATTAATATTTATATTATTATTTTTTTTAGATTTTAAAAGTATTACAATTTGTTTCAAAAGTTTCAATACTATGTACTCGTAAAAAAAAAATCTAGTGGGAAAATTATCAAAATTTAAAAATTAAGAAAAATATTTATATAAATAAATACAAACATTTTAATATGTGTACGTATATACTCAAATAATATTTAAAAAAAATTAAGTTTAAATGTTATATAATTTAATTAAGTTGATTATAAACAGTAAAATTAAAATATGAAATAAAATATCTTGCAGTATTTCAAAGCATTAATATTATTTTTTGCCACCAAACATCAAAATTTCTTGCATTTTTATTTTATTAATTTCAGAAAGTAAGTTTTTGATTTTTTTTTTTTTTCTATTCAGCTATCTTAAATTGTATTAGATTTGTATCATATTTTCATCATTTTTCTATCATTTTTTGAAAAAACAATTAAGTAATTAAAACACTGAAGCAAACATCTTTATACCTATTATAAAAAAAAAAAAATTTTAGTTAAAGAGGAATAATTTTATTATCCAATTAATTTATTCAGTAATATTATACTTTTTGTTTTAAGTACTTACAATTAGAAATTAACTTTACAGTAGTTTGAAATTTAATTTTCCTTTTAATACCAACAAGTGCCAATGTTTCATAATTCTATCCGTAAACAATAAAAATCGGAACTGTAACCCATGTACCGTAAGCGTAACACCGCAGATTAAATATTTATATGCATTATAGTTTCAACATTTAGTTTGAGGTTCTACACAAGGTAGGTTAAGAATAGTCGTTCTACTGTTACTTTAGTTACTCTACGGGTTATTGAGTTTAACGCATTATGTGCTTAAAGACATAAATCAAGTAAATAATAATTAAAACTATTTTTCTGATTACTTTTTTACAGAGGAACGGTTAAAACTTCGAGAGTCGATGATTATTGGAAAATTGTAAGTAATATATTGTCATTTATTTAATTTTGGTTGTTTTAAAAATTATGAGAACACTGTCAAATGAAACGGACCTCATCCGGACATGCAAATAAACTTATAAACCAGCTCTACCATCTCGAGGTTAAGTTTTCGCTCTACGCTGCGTTTGATGGGTGTCGGTGAGCACTGTCGTCACGACTGATGACGACGACAGTGTACGATCACTCGGGCTTGTAAGTGGTAGGAATGAGTTTTAATCGCCGCCGAGGTTGGTTTTTTCGTTGGACGGAATATAAAAATAGATATATTATGTTAATCGTGAGAGCACTACAATTTTATAATAATTTAGAAACAAATTCATAACATCGTAGTCGTATCTATAAAGTCGAAGAAATTCTAAATTATTTCATTAAATCGAAAAAATTATATATATATATATATGAACCATCAAAAAATATATCTCTTAACGAATCAATGGTCCTTTGACGAGGTCGTCTAGTTTTTTTGCCAGTGTATAAAAAATAAACATCATAAATATAGCGTAAAACTTTACATGTTTACTGAATCAACAGGACTTATTCAAAAAGTTTTAATTCACTTGGGTCAAAGTACATCACTAGAAATGTCACCTACAGAATATGTGGTAAATAAAATAATGGAAAATTATTTGTACAAAGGATATTCATTAATCATGGATAATTATTATAATAGTATAATTAGCGCATAAACTACTGGAAAAAAAACATACTGTATTGGTGTCTAGATCGAGTACTTTGAAAAAACGAAAAAAAATAATCCTACTAATGTAATTTAAAAAAAGCTGATCACTATAGAATCTATTAGTAAGTACACGAAAAAGACATACATATGTGACTGACAAAGCGGAAAGATAGACATTTGAAGTGAAGTTATGATCATAAGTTCTGAGTCCGATAATGAATTGAACAACCCAACAAATAGACGTGGAAATATAAAAGTAAAACCTATTCAAATTATTTATCTTAATAAATATACGTATGTGAATATCGATCTTGTCGGATATTGATCGAAAAGATTTGATGATAGCGTATTATCCGTGTGAATGTAAGACATTATGTTGATACAAAAATATCGATATTCGTTATGTACAAAAATGTATGCTAAATTCATATTTACTAATTACCTACCTACCTTAAACTTAAAATATCAAAAAAATATGTTATTACAATCGTAGAATATCTGTTATTAACAGTTTGCTTTTATGGAAAACAAATATTTCATCACAAGTTCACATTGTCTACATCCAACCATTTTCCTCAAAAAGTATTAAATGATGAAAAAAAAATGTACTCATGACAGATGCCGATAGTGCTCTAACAGAAGAGTTAGAACAGATATAATATACTTTTTTCCTTTATGTGATAGAAAACCAGGACTTAATAGTTAATTTGGAACTATTTTTTTTCAACCATCAAAAAACCGTGATTTGACATGTATTATCCTAATTTCAAAATGAAGAAGACAACGTATCGAAATTCCGCAAAAAATTAGTACCTATCTAAATAGGAAAATCTTAAAAGTTATTAATTTATTTTTATTTACTTCTACCACACAACACAAAATATAATATTGTTACATTATAAATTTAATATTTCATTCAGACGAATGTTGGGAAAAAAAAGAATGTTATTTCGAACAATATACCATAAGTATTAAAATTAATATTGTATTTACCTGTACTCTTTAATAATTTTTAATATTAGGATGAACTATTTGAATATAATTAAACAAAAATAATATATATATTATTAATTATGTTCATAGGATAAAGTATGTTGCTGCGAGCGAGGTCGCCAGTGTCGACGCATAGATCCACCGGATGTATTTTAGCGCGGCGACACAGGCTAAAGCAACGTATATTTACTATTTACAGAAATTTGTTAATACAACGGCAAATGGGACATCATTGTTTGAATAAATGTTAATGATTATCGGTGTAATCAATTATTAATTAATCGTGTGTATTGCTATACGTACTAAATGAAACTATCAATATGATATTGTATAATCGTATAGATGTACAAGCACAATTACCCGGCTTATTTACAATGATTGGGCATAAATATCCAGAAAATCGCGTTTTAATCATTAAATAACAGGTTTGCATTTTTCTGATTTTAGCGCGTTGAGTTCCTAGTATTATCAGCGCTTAGCCGCGTCGCCGCGCCAAGAATATACGTCAGGGACTATGCGTCGACACCGGCAACTAGCTCAACCGCCTTTTATCTTGTATATAGTTAATAATTTTTAAACATAATTAAATAGTTAATCTTATTATTATATATAGAAATTAAAGTACAGGTAAAAATATTATTAATATTAATACTGATGCGGTATATCTGCTATAAAAACTTTCTTCTTTTTCCGACATGCGTCTTAAATTAAATATAAAATTTTAATGTAACAATATTATATTTTGTGTTGTGTTGTACCTATGATTAAAGTAAATAAAAATAAATTAATAACTTTAAGATTTTCTAGTTAGATATCTCATTTAATCTTATGCGGAATTTCGACCTTGCTACTATATTATTGATGAAATTAATACATGAAATCACGGATTTTAAAATATTCAAATTATAGTTCAAACTTAGACTTGATTTTCCGTCATATAGGACAAAAATATATTATTTCTTCATAACCCTCTGTTAACGAACTCATGACATTGCATATAGGTCTTTTCTCAAATTTTGAAAAATGGTTGGATATGTGTTACAATGGTCTGATGATGAATCACGATTGTGCGAGTCGTCATCTGAACAAATGGATAAATACTCAACAATAGAAAAACCAAACCTTACGAGTCGTGCCTGTTAGTTTTATGACTATTTTATATTTCGTTATTTATTGTTTCTTCGGTTAAAATCTATTCAAGCTGAATATATTTATTTTTACCTTCCTATTAATATACGGTTAATGATCAAATTATGGAGGAAAATGGAACGATATATAAATACCTCAAACTCACGCATGAATCCATAAACAGAATAAAACCCAATTTATTTTGTGGAAAATCAAAATACATTTTTAAATATGCGACAGTATTAGACTTGTATTTGGATTCAAAATTATTTAAGATGAGAATACCTCTACAAATTTAAAATTCAACTACGTACCTACAATCTACTATTTAAACAATATTGTAATTTTCAAAGTTAAATATTTATTAAGTGATAACGATGTGAACACTTATATACCTTGACTTTAAATATTTGTTAACTGATTTCCTGTTTGTTTATATTTGTAATACTAAATTTACGGATGGAATCTATAAATTGGTCGATTATCGACGAAATAATTAATTTAATTTGCTTAGAATATAAACAAATGTTGTTTGTTTTTCATGTAGACGAGATGGCGTATTATTATTATTATACATAGTATAAATGAGTATATCTATCTATATTATATATACATGTCGTATTATTTTGAAATAATACGATTAATTGTTTCGTTTTCTATTTTATCTCATCTGAAAAGCGAACTTATTTCATGTAGCTAACACATGAAAATAAAAACATGACATTTGAATATGAAATAAATGGTAAACGATAGTTTGTCTACAAATGTATTGTGGCATGCTAATACTATAAAAACGGTATGATATACATTATAGATATTAAAAAGTAGAAAAAGAACTCTTCAAAATAAACTCATAAATAAAATATGTTATCGTTCTATAAATATGACTTAAATATGAACATATATCATGTATACTATTAAAAATGTTTTATAGGTAGGTATAATTTATATTGTCATAAGAGTAAGGCTAGACTGTTTTACCCAGTGATTAAATTGTCCGAAAAACGGTTGTACGTATGAATTAATAATTAACATTTTGTGAAACAATGGTTATTCGTTTTAATCACAAAAATATCGAAAATCGTTTATTTCGTAGTATACGGGTTTGGCTGATAACCAGCAAACATCGACGAGACGGCCATCGATGTCGGTGACAGAACTTCAATGATGTAGCGCGGCAACAGTAATCCCGACGAGCGCTGCCTTTCCAGTCGTCAGCTACATTTTCCAGTTGATCCGGTGTTTCCGGTGCGAACGTCGTACCCACTTTGAAGCCGGCGGGTCGACGACGAGCGAACCGTCGAAATGATTTCCGGCCTGGTTCGTGAACGACGATGACGCGGCACAACCGTAACGGTTAAAACGAGATGGCTCCGGCGACCGCCGTGACAGTGGCAGTGGTGATTTTGGTTCAACTCGCTGAGCTCGAATTGGTTTATTGCTCACTAGCCGTTGCTGCAGGTCGTACAGTATATATCAATGATAATGCAAATGAAGATCAGGGCAACCTTATATTAGCTATATTGCCTTTCCTGTAGACGGAAGTACTTTAGTAAGAAAGCCGAAAATTTCATGTTAAGACCATACAATATTTATTGGGAAGCAAATTATTGTTCTGTAAGGTAAATCATGCCGACCTACCATTTAAGAATAACAAGTAATTTATCTATATAAACAATTAACAAATGATGTTATAATACCACAATTTCTTACCTGTCGCGACTATAGTAACTATATAAAATGTTTGTTCTTTAATTGCATATTTAGGGGAGGGGCGAGGGGTAATCGCCCGGACGTAAATTAGCAAGTCTTTTAAGGGCACTGCGCTAAAAATTAAATTTTTAATTACAATAAAATCCCCCAAAAATATAAGATATTGGAGTAACTTTTTATCATTGACTTTTTGCGTACAATCGGTCAGTTATTATTATGATAAAAAGTTTAGCTAATAATATCTTATATTTTGAAGATTTTATTGTAATTAAAATTTAATTTTAACGCAATCTTTAAAACAACCCGTCAGTGATAAATTATACTAAATATCCACAATTAAGGCTAAACATTTATATGATTATAGTGCCGACAACACTCTTTATCATTGTTAGTGTTATATAGATAAGTACTGTTATTAACAAATATTTGTCGGCCTCTATTACAAAACAATAAGCTATTGTGATCTTAACTGACCTATATCTTCTCCGCTATAAATAATATAAAGTTAACTTCGTCTTCGTTGTTGCGATATCGTCTACGTACTGTACGATACTACGCTGTAATAGTAATAATAAACTCAATTCAGCTCGAATAAAAACTCGCTCACCACCTAACTCACGGCGTCACTGCAATGTCTCTGGCTAATGCCTGCCGTCGTTCAAACTGTGACCATCATTCGCTGACGGCATATAGTCGTCGTATCTCAAAATGGTATTCGCACCGAGCTGCAATGCCAACTGACATTGGTGGCGCTCGTCTGCGCTCATCGCCAATTCACCGACACCGACATCGTGGCCTGTCTCTCGACTGTTGCGGTTATCGGCGCCTGCATTCTACAGTAAACATTTCGATATTTTGTGATTGAAACAGATGTGTTTCACCAATGTTATGCTACATAAGCAGTTTTCATTGAGCTATCTTTATAACCCCGCTTCTAACATGATGTGTAGTCTGCCTACCTGAAACATTTAATATAGTTCATATTTAGTCATATTTAAACGACTGCTTTATTTATGGACAATTCTTTCACTTTTAATATCTATAATGTGTATCGTAAACCTTGTTTATTAGTAATAATGTACTGTAATTGACGGAAATAACTCGTGATTTACTATTTGTTCATATCTAAATGATAGTTTTATTTTCATGTGTTGCTTAATTATATAATGTTTCCGTTATAGACAGGAACTAATGAAAACGAGCAGTAATCGTAACATTATTTCAAAATAATACATTATATATAATATGAATAGATATACTCTATAATAATTATAATAATAATGTCAATACCTTTGTCCATCTTAACATAGAAAAACATCAAACGGCGACTGTTTATATTCTGTAAATTAATTATTATTTTGATAAACAACCGACAATTCCATCGGTAAGTAGTATTCATTATAAACAAACAGAAATGGACAATTAATCGACCAAGAGGTCAGGTGTCTCTACGAACCTACTTTAATAATATTTAACTTTAATATTTGTTTAATGTGCTTATGATTAATGATGCATGGATGATACAGAACTGATGAAACATTCACTCTTTAAATAATACAATTCAAATATTCAATGCTCTGTCGATATTATTAAGCTCAACATTTTATTTTCTGACATAAACCAGTTTTAAACGCTTGTTTGAATTCTATACTGGTGTTATATATCATTCCATTTTCTCCATCAGTGTGTGCTAGGAAGTAAAAATAAATATATCTGCTGAATACTTTTCTTTCAATAAATAACGAAAATATAAATAGTCATACTTCTTTATTTACGATATCATCAGGAACACAATTTTCATTATTATATCTACTGTTGATATTGAACATTATTTAACTCTGTCCATTTCTCAGGGTGAAAGACCTGTAATAAATGTCAATAGTTTCGTTAACAGGGTTTATAACAGAAATAATGGCTTTTGTCATCATGGGCCAAAATCAGGTCTAGTTTGGAACATAGTGCGAACTGTTTAAAATCCGTGATTTGGTGTATTATTTGTTCAATATGCAATAATATAGTAGGCAATGTCGAAATTTCGTATAGATTAAGTAGATGTCTAACTGAAAATCTTAAAAGTTATTAATTTATTTTTGTTGCTTTGTCTAGGTACAGCACAACACAAAATATGTGTTATTTTGTTAAAAATTTTAATATTTTAATTTGGAGCATGTCGGAAAAGAAGAGATTATTTCGAGCAGTGTATACTTGCATCAGTATTGTATTGTGTTATTTTTGCCTGTACTCTTTAATTTCTATATGACAATAATAAGATTAACTGTTGGTAATAAAAATTATTATTAGTATATGCAAGATAAAGTATGTTTGCTGCGGTA